>NC_041066.1:10153265-10350765 GCF_900634775.1 Gouania willdenowi | reverse complement strand
CATAACAATTTTATTTAAATATTTTTGACTGATTAAATGACATTAGTGTGTCTAAATCCTCATCTTTCAGACACAGCTTCCAATGAATAAAAGCATTTGATAATTCTCACAAAAGATACAAACACAGATTTTTTTTAGGGGGGAAAAGCAGGAAAACCTATGTTTTATGTGTGGTTGAAATCTGACACTTTATGGGCCGTGATGTTGGTGAGCAGAGGGTTGAAATGTGGGTGTCAGAACGTATACCTTCACTACTGAGGTGCACATTCCTCTCTGCTGCTCGTCCACCAAGTGAGAGGGACTACAGGAAGGTAAGAGAGAAATATAGTTGGTAAAGACTTATTTACTTTTTTCTTGTATTTTTAATTAATCTATTCCTTCACGTTTGGGGAAAAACTGTGAATATTGTGCCTTTGACTATTTTGGTTTTGCTTGTGAACAAATATTTGAAAACTGAAGTGCACAAGGAGTGATTTATGGACATCTCTAATAGTTCAGCAGTGATATTTTGGCCATCATGAACATCCTACAAGTCCTGTCGCTCCTACAGTTGTTGGTTGGTGCTGCTTTTTCAGTAAGTCTCACTTTCAGCAGCATTATTAACACAGCATGCATGTTCTTTACAGAATACATAAAAAAAAAAAAAAGAAATGTAATAACACTTAACCTCTAGAAAAATTGTCAATTTTACTATGACATGCTTTAAAGCAGACATTCTCGCCCTTGGGGTAAGGAACCCATTTGGTGTGTGAGGGTCACCAGATGCCTTCAAGAAACATAGGAATATTTTTTTAACAATTATTTTTGCATATTTTTACCCTTTTTCTGCAACTACACCAAACATACCATATTTTAACCTATTTTCATCACTTTTTCTTGCTCCTTTTAATGTATTTTTGCTACATTACTCCCATTTCTGCCACTTCTCCATCAAATTTCAATGCCTTTTCTCCACAGTTTTTCCACTTTCAAAACTTTTTCGGCACTTATAAACCCTTTCCACCACTTTTACCACCTACTGTCACATATGTTGACCCCTAATTGTCACTTTTAACCTCTTTTTTTACCATAGTTCATGCTTATTTTACATTCACAATTTGCCATGCCCATTATTTGCCAGTGTACTGATTTCCATTTCTGGCACTTTTAAGCCAATATTGACACTTTGAATCCTTATCACTACTTCATCTGTCAGTTTTTGGCCACTGCAACTTGCCATTTTTAACCAGTTTCTTTGATTTAAATAGAAAAAAAAAAAACCCATTTCATTAACTTTTCCACATTATTTGATCACTTTTAACCCATTTTTATTTCTGATTAAAACAAGGATTTTAATCATTTCCTGGATGACAGTAGATATGAAGTGGATATTATTCTGATAAATAAATACATGTGGTTATCACAGATTCATAGAACAATGGATCATTATTTTGTTGACTTTATGGATGGGCCCCAAAAATCTCTCCCCTTTATCCCCCCCTTATATGGCCCTGTCTCCACACGACTGTTCTTCAATGTTCATGCCTGTGTTCAACCACAGTTTCTCCTTTATTTTGGGGGTCGTGGGTGAAAAAGTTTGAGAACCACTGCTTTAAAGGATGCTGTTTGTTTATCACTGAGTGGCTTTATTCAGACATTATGCAGCACATATGGATCTGGTTTGTGGTTAGGTGTCCCACCTTCTATTTTGGAGTCCCTTGCCTGCTCATGGTGTGTGTTAGTGGTTGGTGGTGGCTGTGAGATGGTCTGTGTGTACCAGAGGGCGGGCCGGCAGGATTCTCACAGTTTTTGCCGCTTTTTTTTTCTTCCTAAAGCAAACACAGACTGTCCGTGACTACTGGGGCGAGTTCGGAGCCTATGGGCCCTGCAGCCGCACCTGTGGCACAGGAGTGGCAATGAGGGTCAGGAAGTGTCTTACCTCCAGGTAGGCCATGATGATTTATTCACCTCTGTAAGTCAACATTACTTTAATATTAAAGTATTTACAATATTTATCACGCTGAGTGACGTCCTGTCTGTCTGTTGCTCTGCAGGACAGATGGAGGACATAACTGCTTAGGATCCTCCAAGTCATTCCTTACCTGCAACACACATGTAAATATGTCATTATTTGTCAATCACACCATAAAAATCAAGTATTTTAATTCTGTCTTTCTGTCTTTTGTAGGAATGCCCAGCTGGATCTAAAGATTTCAGAGAGCAACAGTGCTCCCAGTTTGACGGAACAGACTTCCAAGGACAACGTCACACATGGCAGCCTTACTATGGAGGTACAGCTGAAGAGATAAAGCTTTTCAACTAGTTAGCCTCCCTTAAAAGCTCTTATACACTCTGAAAAATAGAATTTCAGCAGTTGTTGAAGTAACTCAGAGTTTTGAGTGAGTTTTATTCAGATTTCTGTTTTAGTGAAGGCAGTTTAAACCTGTTATTCTCATTGGAATGAACCTGCAACAATGTCTGATGTCAAATATATCTCTGCTTTCCCTAGAATTGGTCGAGAAAAATCCCTAGGAAAAGATAATCAGATTTGTTGTTCAGTTTCATACGTGTATTTTCTTCCAACTTAAAATTGTAATATTATTTATCAAGCAAACTAAAATTTTATTTTAAGGTCACAACAAAAAGTAATTTTCATTAAACCATAGCAGAAGCGGAGTGGTGGCCTAATGACGACACATTATTTAGTTGGAAAAACTGAAAACTTTGAGTTGACTTGTGTTCAGGACTACTGCAAAATATTGATTAGAGAACAATAACATTATTTAGTCCATGTCAATTAAATCAATTGTGTTAATCTAAATTAATAACTTGTTTTCAAAGAACTTCATTCATTTGAAACAATTCAGTTAAGTTGTTCTGTGGAAGACTTTTAGGGCCACAGAAGAAAAATCTATTTGGAGGCTAAAAAAATTTAAAAAAAAGTTGAGATGAAAAAAAAAAAAAACGAAAATCAACGTCGAGATTTTTTAGGGGCACTGAAGGAAAAAAAGAAAAAAGTCGGAGAAAAAAAAAAAAAAAAAAAAAAGTTGAAAATCAAAGTTGAGATTTTTTAGGGCCACTGACAAAAAAAAACAAAAAAAAAACGTCAGAGGTAAAAAATAAAAAAAAAATAAAAAAAAAAAATCTGTACTTCAAGAAAAAAGTAAAAAATAGATGTCAACTTCTTTTTTTTTTACCTCCAAAAAGAAATCTCAACTTTAATTTTCAACTTTTTTTTTGTAAAAAAAAAAAAAAATACTTACTTTGTATTTTGACTTTTTTTGTGAAGTGCATGACACTGTTTTTGTTTTAGCCTCCAAATTTTTTTTCTTCTGTTTGCCCTAAAACTCTTTCGTACTTTTCTTCCATTAGCGTAATATGATAACTTCTCTGGATCTACCAGATTATTTTTTCAATTAACTGTATCCTTTTTTTTGACAAATGTTTGTTGCCAAGAACATCAACAAATCTATTTCTATCCGTAATTACTGCAAAATAGAATATAGTCTTATTTGCAAACAGGCAGACTTGTGTTTTTTTTGTTGTTAATCTTCATTTTAGGGAGCAATCCCTGCGAGCTGAACTGTGTCCCATTGGGTGAAGATTTCTTCTACCGCCACAAACCAGCTGTAGTGGATGGAACAAAGTGCTACGTGGGTCGAAGTGAGATCTGTGTTGCTGGTGTCTGCAGGGTGAGAGTTTAGAAATGAATTTTAGTTAGTCAAAAACCCAACTTTGATGGTCGTCATAAAACACGAACATTAAACAGAATACATGCATTGATTGAGCTGCTTAATGCTTTTATTTAATCTTATATGAGTCAATATAAGTTAGTGGTTCTAAGGTTGTTAAATGTTATGTTATTGGAGATTTTGTAAACACTTTCAATGTTTTAGAGTCTTATGAGTCTCTCATGCCGTGGTTTGTCACTTTGCAGGTTTTGACCCATGGTGAATTCATGGGTTTGGATGAAAATGTTAACTCAGCGCAATCCCCTGTTTTGGTTCCTCTGGCTCCTCGTCAAAGAGAAACACACGTGTATTTCTACAAAGCCGGAGTGTACGGTCAGTGCTCTGTCAGCTGTGATGGAGGCCTACAGCGCCGCAGCGTGGAGTGTTGGATCCAAGACCCGTCCAATCCTCGAGTGGTGGAGGAGACTAACTGTATTACCCTGGGCCTGCAGAGGCCCAACAGTCAGCTGGCCTGTAACATACATCCATGTGCAGAGTATAGCCTCTCCAGCTTCAGTGTGGTTGGTATCTCACATGTGCATTCTTTTCTAGTAGGGAGGCACGATATTATCTGCACGTTTTCTGTAATGGCCGATATTGACTTTAGAATTAAGTATTGGGCATCGGCCATTCCGCCTTTATAACTGATTGATAAAATAACAGGCTTTGCTTCCTTGATCAACACATAGGCTGTGTTCGAAATGGCATACTAACATACTATACACTACAAACTCAATGACTACTTATACTAAAAGTATTAGGATGATTAGTATGATGACCGTTCCCATGCAGATGCATTTCGAACCTACAATGACAAAAAACTAGAAGCACACTGAGGCTAAATATCGCTGTTGATTCTCCACCTTTGGAAGTTCTGAAAACATTTTAAGTGAGAAAGTGACCAAGTAGAATATCAACATGTGGTCATTTGATCCATGAAACTCCCGTAAACACATTTCATGCCGACATTTTGGAGATTTTCGGAGACCCGCCATTGTGCTACTGACTAAACTTCCGGTTAAAGGTCCCACGTCATGCTATTTTTCACCCATCTCCTTTTGTTCTAAGAACACCAAAAACATAGTATTTGAGGTTTATTTTCCCAAACTCGCCTGTTTTTCAGAGTTTTAGCCTCTGAAAAATCACTTTCTGAGCAACTCTACACAAACAGGCTGACTTATGCATATTCATGAGTGGGCGTGTCTATCGACGGGACACTGACTTCCTCCTCCCCGCACGGTGACGTAGGGCCAGAGGACGGCCCGCCCTCCTCCCACCCACTCCGTAGCCGAGCTCATGCTGCTTTATAAACACGAGACAGAGCGTGGGGGCGGGGCTTTCGCAGGTACATACATAGACTGTAGAAAATACATACATGGCACTGCGCGAAGGACGCGGAAATGTTCACCTTCGTGGGCGTGTCTGTTTACATGTCAATCACTGCAGAGAGCTTCCTGGAGGCGTGGCTTCTCCAGCTCAGGGCCGCAGTCAAATTCGTCATCAAAGTGGGAACGCGTCATCAAATTGGAGCGAGGTGTTTGGGCTCACCCTGCAGTAAGAAAGGAGCAAATCACCCTCTAACTAACGATTGAGGGAATCAATGAAAAAACACTTTGGTGCATGTGTATGAAGCCCTAATAGCACTTTTATAATTTTTAAAGCACAGAAAAGTCGATTTAGCGTAACGTTGGCCCTTTAACTTCAAAACAAGAGCCTTTTTTACAAAAGCGTTAAAAGACTAATGGAAGACAATGTGATAAACTAGAGAAACAAATTTATCGCTGCAATCGGTTTTTGTATCGGTTATCGGCCATATTGGTTATCTGTAAAAAAATCCAAAATCGTGCATCCCTAATTTCTATGGTCACTTCTATGGACTCGCGAGGTTAAAACCCTGTTTTTGTGTTCAGTGTTCAGTGACCTGTGGTGAAGGACAGCAGATGAGGGAGGTAGTTTGTGTGGGACCAGGAGGTGAACGACTGGCTGAACATGCCTGCAGTGGACTGGTTCCACCTCCTTCTGTTCAGGCCTGCCATACACCAGCCTGTCACACACACATAACCTGGCATGTAACAGCGTTTGGCCTGGTAAGTAGACTGAAATGAGTCACATTACAATAAAAGTATCACTATTGCACCACAGTCCTCTCATGTGTCCAAAGTGCACCAGAAGCTGTGGAGGTGGAGTGAGGGAGAGGAGGGTTGGTTGTCTCGATGCACATTTGAAAGCCTACCCGGAGTCTCGATGTGGCTCAGACTTAAAACCCAATTCTGTGGAGACATGTAACTCACAGCCCTGCACTGAACCACAACGTGAGCAAAGTCATAAACGTCAGAACATTTTGTACCTGCATGTGCTTCCTCGATCTTATTAGGTTTTCTTCCTTCAAAGGGGTTCCTAGCGTGCAAGTCCCTGCAGCAGGTGGTAGCACAATGAGAAGATTTGTACCACATGTTCCAACAGATCCTGCAGGTATTTGGGAATCTATCACTGTTAAGCTAAACTAATGTTCTAATGTGCTTCTAGTACAGATCGTACTGTTCATTAATGTCCTTAATCCTAAAAATATAATGTTGACATTCTAAAAAGAAAATAACCACTGAATGTAAAGCACATACATTTATAGATACACTGCTTTTGAAAACGACACCATAAAGATGTGTTATATTTAGTCCAGCGAAAGTACGTTTACCTTCACCTGTGTTTACATTCTGTAGCCTCAGGACCAAACACAAACACTGCCACGGTTGTGCACTGTCAACTGTCCACGTATGGCTGTTGTCCGGATGGGAACACGCCTGCTGCTGGGCACAGGAGGGAGGGGTGCCCACGAGAGGATTGTGTTAACAGCAGGTATCTATAGTTTTCATCACTCTGTGCCTCTAAAATACATCATATGAAAGTTACTTCTCTCTTTAAAATGTTAAAAGGAGTTTTTTTTTTTTTAGGTTTGGTTGCTGTTTGGATGAACTGACAGCAGCTAAAGGCTTTGGACGTGCTGGATGTCCTGAGTATCAAACACCTGTGGTAACACTGATGCATTTTTATTAGATTTTTTTCTTTTTAATTGAAATACTTTATTAATCCCTGAAGGGAAACTGGGGTTTTTACACTTTGTTATTTTAGGGACATGATTCTCACGCACATAGGCCCGACTCACACACCTGTGGACATGCATTAATGGAGAGATGTCAGACTGGGTCTGCTTTTACTATGAAGGGAGCACACCAGAGCATTGTTGGGGTTCGGTGCTTTGCTCAAGGGCACCTCGACAGTGATTGAGAAATGCCCTGGCACCTCTCCAGCTACTTGAACCATCGACCTTCCGGTTCCTAACACATGTCCCTACGGATTGAGTTACTGCCGGTGTAGTGTAAAATAATCCTACGCGTGATGGCCTCCTACAGGCGCATGCGCACTAAGAGCAGTAATCAATATTAACACATATACGTACAATGTTTTCGTATCTTAAATTTTCCTACTACGATAAACCCTAATTCTAACGCTAACCCTAACCCTAAAAATCAAAGGAAAGATTCTCACCCATTTTTTTAAACATGACGGACGTGCATGCGCAGTTGGCCATGTGCGCATGCCCATTGTTTACCATAGGAAACTTTCACGGTAGGGATATTGTACACTACACCGCCCCTGTTTCTTGATTTGGATTATTTCCTATAAAGGGGTTTTCAATTACTTTTAAGTTTTTTATAATACAGGTTTTATTGTATTTAGACTAGTAGTAGTATTTGACCTAAACCCATTTTACCTGTACTGGTTTTTACAACATTGTCCTTCCAGATAATATAAAGCTTCCGACTGAAATATCTTTCCATTTCTGAGTTCTGACCCAATTCAGTTGCTTTTCCGGAGCACTAAACCATTGTGAAGCAGGCGATAAGGTAGAACGCTGGCTTTCAATTGAATTGGAATTTTATTTTGGCAGTCTTCAGAAAAACAAAAAACAGAACAAACAACACTATTGAGCCGAAAGCGTGTAGGTTGACGCAAAAGCTTATAGACACTTACCCCATCTCAAAAAACAAAACAAAATCTCTAGATAATATTTTTTTTAAATAAAATAAAAATGAGGAAACTAATGTTATTAGTTTTATAATACACATTCAATATATATTCTACACAAAGTTTCATATATACATGCACGTCAAACATTTACACATACAGTACGTACACACATATACACACATGCATACATATATACACGTATACTGTAGATATGCATACATACTCGTTCATGTCCATGACATGTACATAATATTAATAATATACAAAATAATATTTACTACACACATTATACATTAATAATATTCTAAATCACAATATATACTTTTCATTATGTTTATTAAGTATTAATATATTATCATTTTCTCCACATTTGTCACCAGACTGGCTTAATTGATTACACCCCACAACACAATATGCACAGCTGTAGCATCACATTGCACTTTTGGTACAATCAAAATAGTTGATCCTTACCCACCCCTTCCATTGTCCTACCTTGACTCCCTCTCCCCTGTTCCTTTCTCCTTCACCAATGTGTAACACTGCCCTCTCTTTACATATTCCACCTTTAATGAAGTTTTTCTTACCCTTCCTTTGGGAGGACTGGTGATGAATGAATAAAAATAAAATAATTGTATTTATTTCATTGCAATAATAAAACATGCATAGCTGTTGTGAAAAGATTGCACTACATGTAGTGTTGACCTTCGACAGTGTGTGCAGACAAGGTGAAAAAAAAAATAGTATAGTTTTTTCTTTATACTAAGGGAACGCGGGACCAGAGAAGGAGTGTGAGAGCCATTTTGGAAGTTATTATGGCTCAGATATAGCAAACATTTACACCTATTTAATGTCTTGGCTCTAATCATGATACACCGTGTCTCTCTTTAGCAACACCCATCAACGCGTGGAGCCCCCTCCTCTGATGATGTGTGCTCCCTGCCCAAGGATGAGGGATCATGTGACACCTGGAAATCCAGCTTCTACTTTGACTCTGCCACAAACAAATGTAGTGAATTCTGGTTTGGAGGATGCCAAGGAAATGCCAATAACTTTGAGTCGCTGACTGCGTGCCAAGCCCAGTGCCAGGGTGTGGTGAGGGAGCCTGTGACCTGGCCTGGCAGAGGAACCCCAAGGAGGGGGTCACCACCCAGGAGCACCCCGAGACCATAACCAGATCTACTCACTTTTGCAGAAAAATAGATTGATATTGTGTCATAACTGTCAAATAAAAAGTCATATGAATATACAGGTTTTTATAATGTTACACAGAAATTCAAATACTTGAGTACCATTTTAAATAAGCCATATTCCATGGAACCTTTATACATCTATTTATCATCACTGTACAGATGACGTCATGAATAGTCTTGATTGCAATATCTCAACCTTCATAATTTTCCTGCAGATGCAAAAAGATGAAAAATATCTGTGAATTGACTTTTAGTATCTGGTAAACTTGTCTTTTTCTGCTCACATTTGATTTAAAATAATTGAATAAATAAAAAATGTCCAGTTAAAAAAGGCTTGTTTACTTAACTTCTTTTTTTTTGTCAAAGTACAAATTCAACACAGTAATGTTTTGTTTAAGTAATTATAGAATTACATTTGATCTTTGCTCTTAACGACCCATATCGCAGAGCATTTAAACATTGACTTTTAAAACACGCAGTTTGTTATATCAAAAGAAACAATATGTGTGCAGTGCAAGACGGAAAAAAATATTAATTTACGTGTAAAAGTAACTACTTTACGTCATAGGACTGTATAGTATTTCCTTTTTAATAAGGCACATGTGTAAAAACACACAAAAACAAAACAAAAAAAACTATGTTTTCCCGTTACCAAACAAGCTGCGTCCTTTATTTTGAAAGCACCAATATTTACGGTCGTGTTGGAATAGGTTTGGCGTCATTTCCTGTAGCAGGCAAACTGATTTGCACAGCAGCTATACTAGTGTTAAGTTGTCTTTTTTTAATTTGTGTTTTTTAAACTTTATATTTACTTTTACAAGGATTCGTATAAGCGTAAACATGGTAAGCGTAACCAAGCTACAATTATTAGCAGTAGCCTCACCTTTTCTAGTCAGTCTGCCGTGGCCTAGTTACCAACACTGTCTGAATGTTTACGCCATAATTTACTTTTGGCCCTTATTATTCTTTTCTAGTGTAGTTTGCACTCTTTAATCAAAACACGTGTTTGTGGTGTACGTGAGTGTGGTTTACGAGAGTTTAGCGGTTGAATGACCAACATTTTTAGCAACATTTTAGCTGCTCCTGTTGTGGTATAACTGGTGAGTGCTTCAGACAATGACGGATTTCCGGTTGCGTCGAGTAGTAATGATCGGGTTTTTTACCATTAAATATAATGTCAGCTGGGATTTGACAAGACTAACATGTTTATTTCACATAAGGATAGCCATGTTAGAAAAATGTATGTTTTTGAGCGGACAGCTGAACTGTTTTAATGTTGATATGTTGTCCATTGGCACCGGAAGCGGAAGTCGTTCATCAGGTATAATGTACACCAGTTGGAGCCCAACATGCTAAGATGCTTTTGCTTAAAAAAAAGGCGACCAACGTGACACGAACTGAGCGATTTGGTAGTGATGTCCACTACATTTGTTATCTTACAACTCATTATTTGTTACAGTCCCACACAATTTTGCTTGTCCAGCCGACAAAGAGACCAGAGGGCCGCACATACGCGGATTACGAGTCTGTAAATGAATGCATGGAAGGTGAGTGTGTAAATCAATTTAAACAGGATTTTTTAAAACATCTCAAACGACAACTTTGTATCCATTGTTTGTGTATGTATTTGTAATCCATGCCCTCTTAGACATGTTAACATTTAGCCAGAAATGGTCAGTATTGTAGCTTTGTAAATGGCAAATGTTATCAAAATCCCTATTTTTGTGCTTATTTTGTGAATTGTAAAACAAGGCAGACATATAATATCAAACAGTGAATAATCATGAAAGGGAAAGGGAATTTTGGGTCAGTTGCCACAACTTAGAAGATTGTATAAATGCATCACAGAAAATGTTCTAGAAAAGATAATTTTAAAATCTTTGGCCTTAAAAAAATAAAATAAATAAACTTCAGCTTTAAATACCTGTCTTTAATGATTGTCATGTTTTCATAATGACAGAATCGATTTTTTCATAATATATATATATATATTAGGAAGTGTCTCCTAATATGTATTTATATATTGGCAGTCTATCCACACTAAAGGTGACTTTGCCAGATTTTCTCTACATAAGCGTAACCTTACGTGCCTGTGTTTTCAGAGGTCTAAGGCTGTAGTTCCCAACCTTTCTTGTCTTGTGTACCCCTTGAGCCTTTTTGTCATACCATGAGTACCCCCTCACTCATACCTGTTCATGATTCTCCAAAAGTAGAACACAACACAACTGAATATTCAACGCAAGTCATTTTATTTCATCTTCTTAAATTGAACAATTAATATTCAGGCATTATCTTCTTATTTAACTCAAATTAAACAAAATGAAGTTGCCTTCAAGGCAATAAAAAATGATAAATATAAGAAATGATATTATAGTAAACGTTTTTATTAGTAATACTGTATCATCAATACTAATATATTATGGTGATATTGTTGTTAAATAATAACTAAAAATAATAAGTAATATAAATACAAAACTAATAATTAACCTGCTTGTGTTATGACATTTAGCACAAAAGTAGCTTCTTTGAATATCTCCCATTTAAACTTTAAAAACAAGTCATAGCGCACACGTACCATTTTATTGACAGACTTGTGAAATGACTGAGAATATTTTTTATTATCTTGGAAATAAATTTTTAATTTTTCCACGTACCCCCTGCAATCTGCTCACGTACCCCTGGTTGGGAACCACTGGTCTAAGGCACCTGACTCAAGGAATCTTCCTTCTGCTGCCGTGGGTTCGAATCCCACATTTGACATATGTTTTTTCATTTTAGCATATTTAACACTGCAAATTCCACCTTTAAAAATACACATTTTAGAGTATTTCCTGGGTTATGCTTAGGGATAGGGTTAGGGCTAAAATAAAAGGGTTAGCGGGGTAGCTAAAAATAAATATGAGCTAAAATAAAGCTGATGGAACTTTAAGTCACATGGTGCACCTATCACGTGACCTAAACTGGCCAATGAGGGGAGTCAATTGACACGTATTACATACCTATAGCTGCTGCCGATATATTTTTACTAGGTTTTTGTTGTACTAAGAAGAAAATATTCATCATGCTCTTGGTGCTAAATAGTTTTTCCACCATTTTCTATATCCAAAGCTTTTGTCTTATATCAGGTTTTTCTCAGGAAATGTAATGTGATTTTATGTACATCATAGTGTACAACATTACAAATGTCTTGAACCTAAAGTTTCTCTTTTTTTTATATTTATATATATATATATATATATATTTATTTCAACAAATGAAGCCTCTAACTAAACACTGCTAAAGGAGCTGTTAAAAACACAGCTAAGCTATTGTTTATTGTTGCTTGAAAAAAAAAAATGGTTTTGATAGATGCAACCCCCAATACTTTTTTATACCAAGAAAGGAAATTGCTTTGTTGTGTTAAATTTCTACCTAAAACAATCGTTTTCTATAATAGTAGTTAATTCAAAAGGGAATTTTAAAAATACACGTTTATTCAACTGCAGTGTGACCCAAAAAAATTTATTATTTTATTGCAAGATATTCTGTATTAGACGTATTGTAACTTATGTAGCATTACCAATCTTTTTAATACAAGGCACTGATGGCGTTCCTGTTGTTTTTATATAAATGGTAATGTTAATTAAAGCTCTGTTTTACGTTACCATGCTGTATATTTTTTTTGCAGGTGTTTGCAAGATGTATGAAGAACATCTGAAGAGAATGAACCCCAACAGTCCATCCATCACATATGACATCAGTCAGTTGTTTGATTTCACTGATGACTTGGCAGATCTCAGCTGTCTTGTGTAAGTGTTAGTTGTTTTTTTTTTTTTTGTCTTTTTTATGGTTCCAGTGCAATGGAACCCATCAGTGAACCTTTTCTTTCTCTCCCTCTACAGGTACAGAGCGGACACTCAGACGTACCAACCGTACAACAAAGACTGGATTAAGGAGAAGATCTACGTGTTGCTACGGCGTCAGGCTCAGCAAGCATCAAAGTCGTAAGTTAGCAACAGGTTAACTTGCGACTGAACATCAAAGGAGTTTGAGTGATACGACAGTGAAACAGTGCCGCGGAACGCCCAACAGACATCCTCTCATAATTTACACTGGGGAGAAGAGTGTGTGAAGTAATACATGTGACATTTTGAGGTGGAACATTTTTAATTGTTACCCTTTGACATCAATAAGTCGAGTGACCGTAGTCATTTCATGTACTTGTGTTTCTTTTCTCTGCCTTTAAACTTTCTATCTGAATGTTTTTTGGGTTTTTTTTTATCTGTGATGAAAAGCTTTTCAGTGCATTTTCAAATGGGGACAATGAATGGTTTTCTATTTTACATTTTCTGTATTGTTATAAACACATTAGGATGTGAATTCACTTTGATCTGCAACCAGTTGACTGATGTTTGTTTGTCCTTTTGAATCAAATAAAGTGCTGTTTCTGACTTATTTCTTTAGTATTTCACTACAATGAAAAACATTTGCAAATATGTGCCTGAGTGAGCTTTTTATTTGTAGGTTTTGTAAAGACATGACTTCGATTCATTTTTTTTTTTACCCCTCAACCATTCTGTTTAGTGTATTATCTGGATTAGGGATGTGGGGTAATGGAGTTGATGTCAGCTGACTGGTTCAAGGTTAAACCTATGTTGCCATCCTTCACTCCTTCAATATAACTGACTAAATAAATGTGTTTTGGAATATTGGAATAATCAAGGGGAAATGTCTATTCTTGCAGTGAATATACACATTCCCGTAAATGGTGTATGTTGGATACTTTACTCAGCCTGCATTGTTTTTCAACTTTATTTTTATGTGGATTACTTTGGTATGTCTCAATGTATTTTCCTGACAATCCATTAGTATCATAATGTTAAAGCAAAAAGCCACTTGATGGGTGAAGCCCCTTGAAACATATACCACTGGGTTATGGGGAAAATAAACTTCTGATTATCATACCTTGGAAATTAAGTTCTATGTAGATGGGAACACTTTAAAAGTCGATTTCCAGTTAGAAATTGACTTCACAGCAGTGCACAAAGCAAAACAAATGCAGTAAGTTTAGATCTTCGACTGCTCAGACAGTCCTCACCACAACCCAAATGGAAAATCTATATAAATACCCAACCCCCAACATGTACAGTTCTATCTACTATGCTTTTCAAAGCTTAAACTTTGAGAAAAAAAACAATATTGTTTAAGTGACATTGTGAATGCTAATCTATCTAAATTATATTTTCCCGTTGCTGTCAAAATGGAGGGGATTGTTTGAATTATTTTGTGTGAGGTTAATGCTCATATATATGGAAGTGTAGAGCTGCCACAGGGGAAAATATATTTTGGATCACTATATTGTATGAACAATATAGTTGTGCAAACATGCATGTTGTACAAACAATATACTATTATTCATACAATATAGTGATCCAAAATATGTTTTCCTATTTCGCAGCTTTACGTTTCCTTACATATATCCATGTTTATGTGTTTATTTTTTTATTTAATCGTACAGTGACACTAGTAGTCCTAATGTTATGGCAGGTCTGTTTAGTTTGGCGTCCAACTTCAGTTTTATTGATGTTACTGTCACTTTAAATTTGGCGGGTTGCCCTGTTGTTGCCGTGCTGGAAACCCCGTACAAAACTCTGAAGGGACCCAAGATGGCGGAGTACTCACGGGGGGCACTTAGCAATTATCTGAGCTACACGTCGGGAATGAATGGCCAATAGCAGTATGATGTGAAGCGATACCTCGAAGTAATTACACGACTTCAGTTTGTTGGTTTGCATTGTTTTTGGGATGCACGAATACGAGTAAGGGGAGAGTGGTCTCTCCGCGGCCCAGAGCCAGAACATGGCGGAACACTTGGGGAAGAAATAGCAGCTAACGCTAGCCTGGCGCAATATTTACAGATTATGTAAACGTTGCTTCGTGGTTTCAAACGGTGCTTTTACGCATGTACACACGAAATAAAAGTAGCCATCGGGAATGTGTTCAACTTTGTGTTGTATCGCTGAGAATGCGAGTGAATGGCGTTAGCGTACGGGCTAGCACGCAAACACGCTAACGCTAGCTTCCAGCGAACAGTCTGTACTCATGAGCAGAGACGTTCTTTAATAAGCTAAAGCACTGCGACTGTTCCGGGGTGATATTTACTTTCCCTCACACGAGTGGGTGCTGTGATTTTTTTTAACACATGCTAACCATTGTTGTGTCATTTCATTCAAAGTTGACGTCTCTGCTATCTTTGACACAATGGGAACTTTGCGTTTACTGTTATAAACCTGGCCAGTGAAGTCTCAAAGTGACTGAATAAAAAAAAGAGTAGACATTGTGGTTTATGTTGGTGTCTACTACGTCAGAGAGTTGTTGTTGTTTACTAAACCAACACAAGTCGTTCCAGCAGCGTAGGGTTGAAATAACAGTGGTGGAAACAAGCTTCCAGCATGACGGACACTCGTAGGAGAGTCAAAGTGTATACTCTGAATGAGGACAGGCAGTGGGATGACCGTGGGACTGGTCACGTGTCCTGGGGTTACGTGGAACGGTTGAAAGGCACGTCTCTGCTAGTCCGAGCCGAGAGTGATGGTGAGTGAGAATGACGTTATTACCCTTTAATGCCCATTAGAGTGCCAACAACAGTATTTGATGTGAATGTAACTATCACTATCCTGCTTTATAATAATGATCTGTAACATGTTGTCACTCTGCAGGATCCTTACTGTTGGAGTCCAAAATCAACCCAAACACAGCCTATCAGAAGCAACAGGTCAGTGCAAGGAAAGCATGAAACTCTATTTTTTTTAAATTTATTGTGGATTTTAATTCCGTAAACAAACACATTGTTTAACATATTACTTTATAGTGCTTTTAGAATGGGGACAAAATCCAAGTCCAATCTGTTAATCAAATCATAGAAAATCCAGATTTGTTGAATGTGGCTTTCTTTTTTAAAGATGCTGTGATTATTTCCATCCATTGGACCTAATTTGCGTTAGCGGTGATCCGATATTGATATTGGATTATATCGGACTGCATCTAAAATCACCGATATACTAGGGCTGGGCAAAAAAAATCAATTTAATTGAATGTGTAGACAAAAATTATTTTGTAAATTAGAGTTTAAAATATAAAAAAAGTAGGCTATATGTATGTATGCTACAGGAAGAGTTTTTTTTTATTGTCATGTTATATGTTATAAAATATATAGTTATCTGATTTCTTAATCAGAACATTTTAGCTACAGTGAAGTTGCTGTTGTCTTGAGGACAATCACAGCAATAAAGTTGCACTTTTGACAATATGTCTGATGTCTGCAGTCATTTTTAAGTGCATTATAAAAAGAAATCGAATCAAAAAAAGTTGTATCGGGACATCCCTAATTTGCGTAAAACAAAAAGGAACATATAAAGGTTGTAATTGCCGCTAGTAAGATTTTTATTTCCTCGAGTGTAAACATTCCGTTTATTGACATTTTTAGGAAAGTTTCAAACGAAAAAGGATGTAAAAGTTTGAAATTACTGCTCAAAAGCTTGTTTTCATTTCTCTCGTAAAACACTCCTTTTTATGGACATTTAGTTAGTTAACAGGTTTTGTCCATTGCATTGTGGGATGTAGAGTGTTGTAGAAAGATTCAAAATGTTTTTACTTTATTGTTAATCGTGATTCTTTTTTGTGCTAGACAACGCCCCCCCAGCAGTGCCAAACTAACTTCTCAACACATTTCTGGTGTTTTCATGGATTGAAAGTTGTGGCAAAGCCATTGCGGTGATATCACGTTTGAATACTGCATACTAAACACTAACTCAAACAAACATGAGCACAAGCAAAATCCCTGTCTTCCTTGTCCACAATAAATCATAGTAAGAATGAAGTAAAAACATTGTTAAGCATCCATTTACAGGACCCACAATGCAATACATGGTTGCAAATCCCTATAAGGGTATTATTATATAATAATAATGTTATGAAGCATATCACTTTTAAAACTACATTTAAACCCTGAAAGGTTATGGATAAAATTGGTTTTAATTTTCACATTTGCTTGTGTATACAGCGAGCTACACACATGGCTTCTTCTTTTTGGAAACATATCAGGAGATCAAAGTAAATTTCCTGAAAAACATTAATCTGAATAAAAGAAACCATAGCATTATTCAAAGGGAAGACAAACAACTTGGTGGAATTATTACGCAGATGTCAATGGGAACTTCAAAGCGATCAGCAGCCGCCTCTGAAGAAGACTGGCAGTTGACTGTCGGAAAAATGTCAGGAGATGAAAGTGAATTTCCTGAAAAACAGTTATCTGAATAAATTAAACCAAGTTAACATATTCTCCTTTTTTTTATAAAGGAAAAGCTGTTTACTTTCAGGGCAACATCAGAATGTTCAAGTCTTTCTTAATATCCAGTAACGTTGATGCTCTAAATGTATTTTGTCTACTGAAAGTCTTACCAGCGAGCAGTAAAACCATGGATTTCCTCTAATGATTAAATTTTTTTCCCCTCAAGGACACATTGATTGTTTGGTCCGAGGCCGAGAATTATGACTTGGCTCTCAGCTTCCAGGAGAAGGCTGGCTGTGATGAAATCTGGGAGAAAATATGCCAGGTAATTTGATTACGTTTGTGTGCACTTTTTGTATATATCACTGCATTTGATGTATAACAATGGACATTTCCTCTGGTTGTTAAGGTTCAGGGAAAGGACCCTTCAGTGGACATCACACAGGACGTGGTGGATGAGTCAGAGGAGGAGAGATATGACGACATGTCGTCACCTGGTCTGGAATTACCTCCCTGTGAACTGAATCGCTTGGAGGATCTTGCAGAGATGGTGGCGTCCTCACTGCCGTCACCGCTGCGGCGTGAGAAACTTGCACTGGCCGTGGAGAACGAAGGCTACATCCGCAAGCTCCTCGAGTTATTTCGTGTGTGCGAGGATTTGGAGAACAGAGAAGGACTGCACCACCTGTATGAAATCATTAAAGGCATCTTCTTGCTGAATCGCACTGCACTGTTTGAGGTTATGTTTTCTGAAGAGTGCATTATGGACGTCATTGGTTGTTTGGAGTTTGATCCCGCGCTCCCGCAGCCACGGCGGCATCGAGAGTTTCTCACCAAGACGGCCCGCTTTAAGGAGGTGATCCCCATCTCTGATCCTGAACTGCGACAGAAAATCCATCAGACGTATCGCGTGCAGTACATTCAGGACATGGTGCTGCCCACGCCGTCTGTGTTTGAGGAAAACATGCTGTCCACCCTGCACTCCTTCATCTTTTTCAACAAGGTGGAGATAGTGGGCATGCTACAGGTGAGCTCCACCAACACATGCAGCACCTTTGACCAGGGCTGGAGTCAATTATAATCGTAATCACCTGATAAAAAATTTTTGTTAAAATTGTAAATTACAATTTAATTAAATGCAAAACTGGGGAACCAAGTATCAACTTTTCCCACTACTACTAAAAGGCTCAGACGCCCACACCAAAATAATCAATACCAATATTTTCTTGGATTTCGTGAAGCCTAATGAGGTAACCTAGAGATGAGAAGCAAATTGGATGATATATAATGTTTTTTAGTGTATTTTACAGCTGATTTAAAACATGGGTTAAAACTGACCAGTTATCATAAAAGATGCTAACAGAAAGCTAACACAAGAGGAAGGTTACATTTGATGGGGTTGTTTATTACAGACTTTATGATTAATTGTAATTGGGAACATAATTGTTATTGACTTTCAGGCAAAAATTATAATTGTAATTGGGAAAAATGCTGGTCACCGTAATTGGAATTGAGTTGTAATTGAACATGGATAAAAAAGACGTAATTGTAAAATGTAATTGACCCCAAACCTGCCTTTGGCTTCATTTTTCTGAAGTTCGATGTAGAATTTTTAATAATCCTGTAATTTCTATCGGAATAAAGTTGATCCTGACTTTCTCTCTCTCACACACACACACACACACACACACACACACACACTCACTCAGTGCCAGGAAAACAACACAAAGCATGTGTACACACAAGTGTAGTAAGGCTCGTAAATGGACTCTTGTTTTGATTGTGTGTGCTTTATCTTGGCAGATGTCTGTTATTTCTGGTCATGTGACCTTGGTGTTTTGGTACTATGTCAACTCAGCAGTGTTTATGTTTGGCTGTCTCCATGGAGATGGAGAAGTGTTGTGTAAATCAGTTCTGTTGTGCCACAGGGAAAAGTCAAACAGGCCTGTGCCGTTTACTGTGACGGTTTGGAAGCAAACGTGGCCATTTTTTGTTTCATTTTCTACTTCCTTAATAAGTACAGCAGGTAGACTATAGCAAAGATAAAGAAAAAAGGTAGTTTGTCTCTGAAATGTTTATTAGAGAATGTGTGGAGAAAAGTAAAAGATGCAAAAAAAACTGCATCATATCTTGCTTGCCAACACTATTGCCAGTAATGTAGTCGTTAACGTGACATTGTAAGGGCAGTTGAAAACCATTAGGTTAACCATTAAACTCACCTCTTTTTCATCCGTGCCGTCAGGATGACGAGAAGTTCTTGACAGACCTCTTTGCACAGCTAACAGATGAAGCTACCGACGACGACAAAAGACATGAGCTGGTATGTGAGAATTATTCAGAGATGACAATTTTTGAATAATTGTGTGAATTATTTGTCACTGCACTGCTTTTGTTTTTGTTTTAATGCAGGTAAATTTCCTCAAGGAATTCTGTGCATTTTCACAAACATTACAACCTCAAAACAGAGATGCTTTTTTCAAGACATTGTCAAATATGGGCATTCTGCCTGCACTAGAGGTCATACTGGTGAGTGTGGCACACAACACATTCTTATGTTTTACTGTTTCTAGTATTTATTAGCTTTGAAAATGTTGTTGGTGTCTAACAGAGAGCATGTTGGCGTCTGCGACCTGAGATTTACAACAATTGGCCTTAGAAGAAAGTGGAACTTCATCCCATCCATAGATTCAATCTTTATGTTCCTGTGTTTCCAACACTTCCCGCATTAATTTTTTACAATTCTGGTTTTTTTTTTTCTTTTTTAGAAATAATCCATTTTTTCCAGACAATATTAGTTTTTGATTACTTTGAGGGAGCAAAATAAATACTGGTAAAAAATCAAAACCATAATTAAACAAAAATGTATGTCAAAAATTAAAATGTAATTTAAAATAATGTGTAAGATACAATTAAAGTTAGAAATAAGTTGTATTGCTGGGCGGTGCACCTAAAGAGCGGTCCCTAGAAACATTTCCCACAAAGAAAAATCCTTTGAATCACAGTGACGTTTCATCCATATTCTGTCAATTTCCATGTTCAACGGTGAATTCCATTTTCCGTGATTCTGTGTTTTATAGGGCCCTACTTTTGCACCTAGTAGAGCTGGGTATCATGGCCAATTTCCTGAATCGATTCTGATTAATAAGGTTTTGAATCAATTAATCACGATTCGATTTTGATTCAGTATTGATTAATTGATCGTTCAAATTTTACTTTGATATTAATATGATGGTTCCAAACTTATGACTTAAGTTGGGGTGACTTACCCATACAGTATTTGCACTGAATGCACTCACGTTGTACAGGCACAGTACTCTTATTTTAACGTAACACTACAGCTCAAGACTACTGAGGGGTATTCCAGAAAGGAGGCTCAACATACTCTGAGTCTATCTATAAATTAGGTCAAAATACGCCGCAATGGGAAACTCTGGGTATCTGATTCCATTACAGCTGGTATGAAGTGGGTCAATCAACCTTGAGTATGTAAACCTTGGGTTACTTACGTGCACGAGTGCGATAAAAAGCCATCAAAAATGGATTTTACGATAGATGTCAGTAGACGATTTAATGCAGATCAACCTCAGTGTCTAAATGCTCTGCGTCCACAATGTTATAAATAAAACTACAGTTTGTAAAAAAAACGTAAAGCAGCACACAACATTTGTAACAATGTGAGTGCACATCTGTGGTGTTACTAATGTGTGTCAGAGAAGAGTGTCGAGGTAGATTAAAGTGTTCATTGAGAAGCGGTGTTCAGGTGGGTGGAGCCAGGTATAAATCCATGGTTTCTTAGACAAAACCTGTTAGCGAGCAAGTTCAGTTCACTGAGAATGTTACAATGGTAACATACTAATAATGCAACTTACTTCGCTTTCAAGAATGGAATACTCAGTTTCAATCATTTGAGCTCGAACATACTCAGTTTGAACATAACCCACTTTCTGGAATACCCCTTTGGGGTTAGAGTATAAAAACAAAACAAATTTCAGCCCCTATGAATCGTAGAGAATAGTTATTTTTATTTAATTTTGAATGATTATGTTTTCCTTATTTAATCTGTTCTCAAATTACATCTCATTTAGTCAATGTTTTTTTCAAACTTTTCTTTGAGTAGACATCTACAATGTGCTGAAAAATGTCTTTTAATCAATCAGGGAATGGATGACGTTCAGGTGCGTGGGGCAGCCACAGACATCTTCTCCTACCTGGTAGAATACAATCCTTCCATGGTGCGAGAGTTCGTCATGCAGGAGTCTCAGCAAAACGACGATGTGAGTTCACGTGGGCAGACGTTATGAAACCGAACACATTTAAATCCAATAATTTCATGCGGAGGAGAAAAACACGTGCACCAATTTGCTTTGCAGGACATCCTATTGATCAACCTGATCATCGAGCACATGATCTGTGATACAGACCCAGAACTTGGTGGAGCTGTGCAATTAATGGGTCTGCTACGAACTCTAGTCGACCCAGAGAACATGTTGGCTACGGCAAATGTGAGTTTACATGAAACTTTTACACAGATTAGTGACAGACAACCAATAAATTATCACTGAAACGCTGCTCTCTCATTTCTGTTAAGTCTAATGATAGTTTTAAAAACTCCCTTACATACAAAAAGGCAAAATACAGATTACTACTCTCATTTAACTGAATAACTGCTTTGATACAAGATGTTTGTTTTTCCCTCGTCAGAAAACAGAAAAAACTGAGTTTCTGAGCTTTTTCTACAAGCACTGTATGCATGTCCTGTCCGCTCCTTTACTAGCCAACACCACAGAAGAAAAACCCAGCAAAGGTATTGTGTGTGTGTGTGTGTGTGTTTAGTATAAGTCTATTGCCTTCTCTCTGGGATTCAAGAAGCGTTTGTTTTCCTCTTTCTCAGATGATTTTCAGACATCGCAGCTGCTGGCATTGATTTTGGAGTTGCTAACGTTTTGTGTCGAGCACCACACGTATCACATCAAAAACTACATCATCAACAAGGACATTCTCAGGAGGGTTCTGGTGCTCACTGCCTCGCAGCACGCCTTCCTTGCACTATGTAAGTCAAATATACCCCGAAAAGAAACTAAGAATGTAAGAAAATGTAATTCTCTTGGTCTGTGTGTCCGTGCTCAGGTGCGCTGCGCTTCATGCGGAGAATTATCGGTCTGAAAGATGAGTTCTATAATCGTTACATCATGCGAAACTTTCTCTTTGAGCCCGTCGTCAAGGCCTTCCTCAATAACGGCTCACGCTACAATCTCATGAACTCTGCCATCATTGAGATGTTTGAATATGTTCGTGTGGTGAGTATCCAATGTGCACACCTGGACACGAAGTTAACCTTTGAAGAGGATTTTCAATTGTTAGATTAAATGAAGAAGAAAAAAATAGAAAAGGGAAGCCACTCTTATTTTATGTGAATTCCTTATTTACTTATTTTAAAATTGTAAAATCAATTAACAAGGTGAACAGATTGGCCAACTGTAAGTTTAATTCAATGTTTCATCATGTTAAAGTGTGTTACAAATACAGAGTAGACAGGATTAGTGCAAAAAGTGACAAAATATTAGAATACAGTTGCTTCATATTTATTGTGTGTGATGTGTTAATTAAGAAAAAAAAAAAAACATAATTTTAAACCAGAAATTTTTGTTTTTACCAAATCAGACATTTCAGGGGACCCCATTTTAATTCCAGGCAGCCCCACATAGGATCACGACCCCAAGGTTGTGTAGCTAATTTTCACCCCTAGCTGTGATTATTTGTGCAGTTGTTAACTTGTTTTATTGACTTGTTTAATGTAATCAGCCCTGTCGTATTCTCTCAAATCTCAATTTCCTTATTTTTATTCATTTTAAATTCATTCTATCTCTGTCCTCGTTTTAAATTGCCCTTCCTTTTTTCTACCCCCCTTTTTCCCCCCATCGCCTCTTTTTTTTTTCCTCCTCTCTCATCTTCCATTGCTCCCAGGAGGACGTGAAGTCTCTCACTGCTCACATAGTAGAGAATTATTGGAAGGCACTGGAAGACGTGGATTACGTTCAGACCTTCAAAGGCCTCAAACTACGGTATGAGCAGCAACGAGAGAGGCAAGATAACCCAAAACTGGACAGGTGAGAGCACCCAAGTGTTCAACAACATGCACAATTACATTTTTCCATAGTTTACAAAATTAGTTTGAAGCAATTTTGAGTATTTTGTAAGTTTTTCATGTTGAAACTCTGCATTCTTGTGTAGCATGCGCTCTATACTGAGAAACCACCGCTTCCGCCGTGATGCACGGACGCTGGAGGACGAAGAGGAGACATGGTTGAACACAGACGAAGACGAACTTGAAGATGGAGAGACAGTGGTCCGTCCCTCGGACAAGATGAAGAGTGAGGATGACCTCATGGAACCCATCAGCAAATTCATGGAGAGAAAAAAGTGTAAGTTTGTTTCGGGAAGCATTTCTGGGAAGGATTGAAGCTTTGGGAGAGCAAAACGTGTTGGAACCCATCAACGACACTTTTTATTAGACTGGTTTTTAGTAGATTGTGTTTTTGCCATTGGTAACAGTGACACAGTGATAGGATGTTATTTTTTTTTCAGGGTTGTAATTAAGCAATATCAAGACCTAATCACACCAGTGCAGATTTTTCAGCACAACCTCGAGTGAGATATTGCTTTTATACAACAGTTCTACAAACGCATTTTATTAGTGAACAGTAATAAGTGACAAGACATTATGATTTTTGTTTATTTTAACATTTGGCACACGCGCTACGTTCACACTGCAGCCAAATGCAACAAGAAAACTGTTAAAGACCGTCTGAACAACATTTTTTTCAAATTCGACTCACGTCACTTTCATATGTGCTTCTAAATCCGTTACGTATCCGATCTTTTTGCAATGTGACCGCAGTCTAAAGAACCGAGGTGCTTTCTATCCAAATCCTACGTCATCGCATCAACATTACGGTGTAAAGAAGTAGCAGCCATTACACAGCAAACGGCTAGAGGGATAAACCTTGCTCTCTTCTTTTTCACTCTCCTTTAAGGCTGCACAATTAATCAATATAAAATCCAAATCAGATTATTTATTGAGGGGGATTTTTTAAAATTCAAAATTGGAAAATAAACTATCCCGTTTAATCATGTGTAATCACGGCAAGAGTGTCTCTCCCTTTACAAACTGTAGAAAAACAAGTTTCAAACACGTTTAATGTGATAGTCTTCTTTTTTTAAATGTGAATTTTGTGAGGTTTTTTTTCTAATGAAAGGTTCTCTTTTTAAAAAGGGATTGATTTTAGGTTGGGCGGGTTGTTATTTTATCAGTCCGACAGGGGATTTAAGATTTTATGTTAAAGCTTTGCAGTTGCATTCTATTCCCAATACGTGAATTTGTTTTCACTTTTTTTAATGAAAAGAAAATACTTGCAATGATTAAATCTTTTTTTATTTAAGTGGGGGAAAAAGAATCAAAATTGGAATCAAAAATGGAGTTTTCAAAGTAAAAAAAAAATCATGATTTTGTTTTGAGCTAAAATCTTGCAGCCTTATTTTCCTTGAAGTTATGTAGTGCTGATTTGTGTTGGAAAGAAACTTTCTCAGTGCGACACACGGTCCTACATTGGGCGCCTCCATATTTACTAACGTAAACACCGTATGTGCCTGGGTTAGAATCTGTCATCTGTTGTTTCATAGAGATGAGGATTTTTTTAGATGAATTAATCTAGAAATATGTTGATTCATTTAGGAATATCTCACCAGTTTTCACTGTAAAAAAAATGTGCTCATAATTGTCCAAAAGTACTAATAGTAATTAAGAAATATTTGTTTTTGTTCCTTCCTGATTCCCTCCAGTGAAAGACACAGAGGACAAAGAAGTATTCGGGAAGTCCAGTTTGTCGGGGAGGCCGAATCCCAGCTTCAAATTCTCGTTCTCCGGCTCGACTAAAACCAGCCTATCGAGTCCTCCTTCGTCTGCCTCGTTGAACCCAGGCTCTCCGGGATCACCAGGATCTCCAGGTTCAGGGGCACGGAGCTCACCTCCCACCACAATTGTAACCGCAAAGGTAACACTAGCTTCTTAGAAATTGTTGTAATATGAGTTCAGCCTCATGTCATCTTTTAACTTGAGTCACAAGCCAGCCCTGGATTTCATCTTAGTGCTTTTGTTTGACAAAAACATTGAATTTGTTGATTTATGATCTTGGCAAAAATAACGAAGCATGAGGCCCGACAAATGTTTGGAAGCAGATGAGAGTAAACCTTGATGGTTTTTGTCTTCTCTCTGTTCCAGGGAGGTTTAGTGGGACTGGTGGACTATCCTGACGACGACGACGATGAGGATGACGAAGAGGAGGATGACGGGGAAAGTAAAGAAGATAATTTGCCACCGACAAAGAAGTCCAAACTGAGCTCCTAAAGAGCCATTTCTGTCTCAGCTTGTGCTCTGTGCAGTTGTGGGGCTGAGACTTTGCAAAGGAATGATCAAACTTGTAAACAAATTTGATGAATGAAAGCCACCCTCACTTTCAGCGGGTGGCCAAATAAGGAGCAGACTGGGATTAACACGAGCCTCCCATGACTAGCCCATTCATATAAGTGCCAATCTGAGGACCAGGAGCAAAGAGCGTCTGTTAAGACGAGAAGATGAGTTTAGTTCTAGAGGACGAGATCTCACTAAGTCTTCATCTGACTTGGGATTCTGTAATTTAGAGACTCGGGGAGAAGACCACGTACTAAAACAAGGCAGACTGAAATCCCAGAGAGCCCTCAGGGCTTAGACCATAACCCACTGCCCCTCCGCCCCTCACTCAGGGAAGGACATCACAACGGTCCAGATGGGTCGGCCATTTCTGACCCCCAACCACCACTCGCACCCCCATCCAATCCTAGCTCCCTTTCTGTTCCTTTCCTCTTCTGCTCTTCTTCCCTCTGTTGCTTTTTTTGGTTTTTTTTCTAAGTTAGTATAGAGGACCAGACCAGACCAGAGGCAGCGCGCAGCAACCAGCTGTCCTTGTTGTCATTTGATGATGTCATCAGTGTTGTTTCTCAGCGGACGTTCTTTCTCTGTGGAGAGAAAAAAAAAAAGCCAGCAGTTTCTTCGTTCATTTCATTTTGGTCCCTATTTGTCTCGATCTTGTTTCCTTGTTATTTTGTAAATGACAACAAAAAAGACCTGCCTTTAAATGTTCAGGATGTTTTAAGTCACACTTGAACAGGTTTTTAAAGACCTCAGTAGGTGAGCTAGTTTTACCCTTTTGCCCTTTGAAACTGCAGACTTTTTGGAGAATTTGTAATCCCGTCTTGATTAAAGATTGAGTGGAATTCTAGATGCGATGAAGTCATATCTTCTTATTTTTCCCCCTCTTTTACATGAGTGTACACTTAGTTGTTCAGATTTTTTGGGACCATTAAAATGAACTTTGCTGTAAAATGTCCTACTACTGTTTGTCCTAAACATGGTTTCCTTTAATTGGACTCTTGGCTTGTTATGAATAAACCAAGTGTACTAAATAGGATAAAAACTAATCAAATTAAATCAATGCACACTTAGGAGGTCCTGTTCCATCAGTTATTCTATGGTTCTATTATTCTACAGTAATGAGTTGAGACTTACGAGAGCAGATGTAACCATTAGTCGCCACCAGGTGGTGCCATCGGCCTGAGAAGTGACTCCTTGAGTAACTTGCACATATTCCTAACTTGGTATTTTGTGTGCTTTTGATTCAGATAAACAGTGATTTTCATTTTCTCATTGAAGCATGCTGCATTATTTGTTCAAGTCTTTCAAAATGAAAGTTTAAGATCATTTGATTCAAGTTAAAATGTCCCTGTGCATTCTGCCTCCTCACTTTAGCTTAAGTACATGTTTAGAAACTGATTTCAAACACCACTCTTGGAGAAATAGAAATACAAGTGTGGGATTTGTGTTTCTTTTTGAAGTCTAAGTGCTGTATAAAACTAGTCGGCACCACCCAGGTGCTGTGGTTGTCTCTGCAGGAGTTTGAGCAGAACTGAAAAACAAACAGAATCCAGGCCACCAAGAAGTCACAGTTGTTCCTCTAAAGTGTTTTGTGCCTTCGGACATTGCTTATTAATTAAAAGTGAACAGAAGAGGAGCATTCGGTGCACAGTGTGCAAACCAGAGCCATCACACAACGCCTATTAGGGATCCCTTTCACAGGAAATCTCTCCAGACAACAGCAGCTTTTGAAGCAAGGCCCTCCCTGCCAGCCTCTGTTTGCTCCTCAGCAGGAGAGTGGCACTGTCTGAGTGTCTGTGAGATCTTCCTTTTAGCCGCTAAACAGACCTACCAGACCCTGGTGCCAGCCTCTGCTCCACCAGCCAGTGCCAGCTCGACTCCTGGGGCCAAGAGCCTCACCCGGCTCTGCGCCTGCATGTCTGCCAGGCTGGAGCGTCCCAATGAGGACGCTGCTGACATGTCAGCCTTCCTGCTGCGAGCATGAAAGGCCTCCTGACAGCTCCCTCCATCGGCTCGGCCCCTCAACCATTCAATCTGCAGCTGATTTACTCTGCACCAACCACACCAGCTAATATTCATGAGTCCTTAGACAGTTTCTACAACAACATATGGTCTGCTTTTGACAATTTTTTAGATGAGAATTGACCCAAATATGGTTTAAAATCATAAAATGAATGTATTAGCTAGTGCTTTAGACCAGGGGTTCGCCACTGTTCTCACCCTGGGACCCACATTTTGCCATGGTCATTAAATCGCGACCCAATAATTTTAGAATTCAACCAACCAAATTTTGTTTTTCAAAAATAGCTGTTGAAAACTGAGATGATCTTTTTAAAAACATAAATCTATACATTTTCATGTGCAACATGCATTTCACAGCATGCCTGTCAAAAGAAAAATATATTTAAAAATAAAAGGCATATTGAGTATTTACCTATTTTTGACCAGCTGTCCGCGACCCACCCAGTACAGGTCGGTGACCCACTTTTGGGTCCCGACCCACCAGTTGAGAATCACTGCTTTAGACAGAAAAATAAAAATCTATGGACCAAGATTAAACGTCTTGGTGAGAGACAATGACTATAATAACTGTTAATTACCGTGGCTCAGTGGTAGAGTAGGCCGTCCACTAACCAAAGGGTTGGGGGTTTGAATCCCACTCTATCCAAGTCATTGTGGGGTAAGGAATTTTACTTTACCCACATTGTCTTGCATGAATGTTGGTGGTGGTCAGAGGGCTTTGGCTACATTGTAGCTTACCACCAGACTGATGTGAGGCACTGGTGTGAATGAATGATGGTTTCTGTAGGCGCTTTGGGTCTCCTTGAAAAAAAGCACTACATAAATCTAAGCAGCTAATATTATAAATTTGTGATATTATATATTATTAATTTATCGGAGAATAAACAGATACATGGTCAGTTTCACTTAAGCCACAGATGCTTTTATATTCACGTAACTGCCTCATTTTGGTCAGTGCTGTGTTTAAACAGCTCAGCCTACATTATAAGGTGGACAATATTTGTATTTTATAAAGCCAAGAGAACTGATTGGTCAGGAGGCGGGGCTTTAATCCTCCTTCAGATCTTATCCTAGCACATAACCTGGTCGCTACCATGTTAGCCATTCAGCGTACGTTACCATGGTGATCTACCCCTCCAAGAGGTTTTAGTACAGAACACATGGAATAAATCCTAGAAGTTAGTGCGATTAGAGGAAATCCAGCTTCGTAGTACCGGCCCTAAAGGTTAATGTGCTACCTACTGCCACCTAGTGACTTGGAGAAATATGTAATTACTCTAACATAAGGACAGTGATGCTAGAGATGAAGATCTTAACCCTAACCCAGTGGTCTGCAACCTACAGCTCTGGAGCCTAATGTGGCTCTTTGACTCTTATGCAATGGCTCCCTCTAGCTTAAAAATCCTACTGAAATAAAGTTCTTTTTTTTTTTTTTTTGAATGATTAATGACAAATAAAATCAAGATGTAACAATTTGTTAACCTCAAAATAAATCACACTGTGCAAAGACTCAGCATCTTCCTACTTCACCTCCTGCAACATCTACAGACCATCAACTTTCCTGCGCCTGTGGCTAACCTTAAGTTTTAAATCCCTGGTAAGATAATTAAACCAACAAAAACACTATTCTGGAAGAAAATAGAGATTTTAATTGTGTGGGGACAGATTCATTTAACCGCCAATGCGCTGGTTAAATATGCATGTTTTATGTGTGGCAAGAAATGAGCAATTAGCATGTGTTGATCACATGATCATGTGTTATCAAATTAAAGTTACTTTTTGTAGTCTTTCAAATAGATTAACTAAAAAAAAAACTTCTTTATATAACATGTAAACTGAGATGCATAAGAATTTGAAGATGCAAGATACTGTTTTATTTCTTGATGTCAATTTATTTGATTTTAAGCTGTTTTTTAGTTGCCATTTACATGATCAATATAAATCAAATTAAATCAAACGTTTTTCTGTATAATTTTAACTGTATAGAATTGAATACACTGTATTGTCTTCATTGAGAAGGTATTTTTTCGACTTTAATCCAGGTTAAATGGTTTCTTGTAGAGTAAAGGTTGCAGACCCCTGACCTAACCCGACGGGCCAGTGTGGTTTGGTCATGATTTCTATACTTTACATTGGCTCGGGCTGCAAAGTAAACAAGTGCGAGAAAGATGCTCGAAGGGATGCGGAGGAGGTGAATAGAAGGCTGGTCTCTGGCGAATCAATAAATGATATTAAAATATGTATAAAGACAAAAAGTCGAAGACCTTTAGTTGTTATCACCGAGCAGTAAAAGGGTTCATTTGGGTTTGGGCCAACTTTTAAGGTTGATTACAGCTCTAAGCCATGTTATTGTTTATCCATCCATCCATTCTCTGGATTGTGCTGGTGCCTATCTCCAGCTCTCATTGGGCGCTAGGGAGGGGTACACCCTGGACAGGACACCAGTACCATCGCAGGGCAACACACAGACAACCAATCACACTCACATTCACTCCGATGGGCAATTCAGAGACTCCATTCAACCTAAGTCATGTTTTTAGATTGTGGGAGGAAAAAAAACCCATGCAAGCACAGGGAGAACATGCAAACTCCACACACACAGAAACCTCATTAACCCAGGACCTTCTTGCTGTGAGCCGGACGTTGTCACCACGAAGCCACTGTGTGCCCATGCTATCATTTAAGTAAATCACTGTTTCTTAAATGGGGGTACGTGTAACCTTAGGGGTACGCGATGGCACTCCAGGGGTACTTGAGCGAGAAAGTGGAATATTTTCAAACAAAAGCATGAAAAATATGGGGATTTTTGGTTTAACATGATAATCATAATATTGATGATGAAAATGATCATTATATGACATGAAATGCAAATAAGGTCAGTCTTGGTCCCACACCAGGTGAGAAATGACAGGAAATGATGGAGAAAAAAAAGAAAAAACAATTCATGAGGCACAAAATACTATTTCTTCCACTTATTTACAAAGATAGATTCTTTAAAATGTGTGTTAAGTTAATCCTCATTCATTCCATCATTGTGCTCTGTAGTTGTTGTTTTTTTATAGTATTCTGAGCAAAACGTTTTAGCTGGAGAAAGGAGGAACTTGGATTCAGAAATAAGAGAACAGGGGTACTTGGGCCAAAAAAGTTTGTGCGCCACTGAAGTAAAATAAAAATTAAAACTTTTTTAAAGCCAAAATCAAACAAAAAACACAAGCACAAAATGAACAGAATATTTGCTTGTTTTGCCTGTTTTTTATGGAGGAAGCTTTGTGTCTTTTATCGTATTTTTCGGACTATAAGGCGCACCGGATTATAAGGCACACTATCAATGAATGGGTCTGACCAGGTCTATTTTCATACATAAGGCGCACCGGTTAGTTATTATTATTATTATTATTATTATTATTATTATTATTATTATTATTAAGATGCATTAAGCGAAACAAAATAGTCAGATAAGTCCAACTTTATTCAACTCATTAACAATAACTCTCAACATTGTTCAGGTTTAACACATAAAATATAGAACATTACACACTTTTTCAGTTCAGTATGTTGAAGCACAGTACACAGTAACATTTTTTTTTTTTTTTTAATAAAATAAAATAAAAAATAACTACTAACTAATAACTAATAAAACAAACCTTTTCAATGAAAAAAGTTTATGTCATTCAAACATAAATATTTTCAATCAATGAAAAAAGGGTTCAAATGTTAAAAAAAATGAATAAATATTTGAGATCAAATATTTGCATTTGAACACGTTTTTCTTTGACTGAAAATGTTTGATTGAATTATAGACACAAATACACTTTAATATGGCCCCAATACAAAAAATGACTCCAATAATAATAACAATAATAAAAACATTTTAAATCAAAGGGAAAAAAAGTGTTGAAATGCAATTATTTGGGTCTCAAATAATTAATCTTTATTTTTTGCATTTGAACACTTTTTCTTTGAATTAAACTTTTTTGATTAAAAAGTTTTTTTTAATTTAATTTAATTATTATTATTATTTTTTTAAATTGAATAATAAAGACACAAATCTACCTCCATAGTTTTTCTACATATTTTCCTGAAAGAGGCCAACTTTTAATATATGTATAAAACGTGTTATTGTAATTCCCTAATCCTGAAACCAAACCAGGATATGGGATGGGAAATAAGGCACACGTGCGGTGTTTTTTCTGAGCCCAGGTCTTGGTTGTCCAAACAGACGCACAAAGTCCACCTTCATGTCTCCCCACCGACAGACAATGACCTGTGTTTCCCGACACAAAGTGCTCTCTGTGTTGGCCGCAGCTCCCCCGCTTTAATGGAGGCGATTGGCCGTGTAGAGCCCAGCACGTCCGCCGCTGTGAGTGATTAATCACCGGCTGGAACGATGCTGCTCGGCGGCCCTGAGGCGACCACGGGCCCCGCAACCAGCGTCCGACGGTAGCAAATGAAAGAGTGGAGAAAAGTCATCATCTGTCACATCTGGTTCGCATCAAGCAGAGGTGAGATACACTCAGCAACAGAAGGCTCTGTTCTAGCAGATCAATACATGACTGTCATTTGTGAAGCCCCTCATTGAGACCCTCATGTTTTCAAACATTAAAAACAGCCCATGGATTTCAAGCTGTGCGCCACATAAGCACCAGGTCAAAAGCAATATGGAGAGAGTTGGGTTAGTGTTGCATTAAAATGAATGTCATATCTAAAATAATGCATAAATAGAAATTGAATTCAGCAAGAAAGAGGACGTGCAGGTAGCACAGCTGCCTCACAAATAATTTATTTCCAAGTTTCCAGAGGGGCAGAATGTACATGTTCGTTGGAGTTATACATTGATAAAGAAGTGTACATGTGTGTGTGTTCCTTCGATAGTTTTAGTCTTGTGATGGACATGTACGCTCAACCATTCACAAATGGTTTGCAAATGCACAACATCATTTACAAAACGAGTGCATTTTGTTTTGCAAATAAGACACGTACCTATCAAACACAGCTTGTTTTACAAATACACATAAACATGTCCTCAATTTTATGAAAAATTAAACAAATATCCTGCTACTGCAAAACAGAACAATTCTTGAACGTTTACTGGCTTTTCAGTCACATGACGGAATTGTTATTTTGTACGTGAGAACTTGGCACTAAAATACTAGTAAACTTTCAGAAATGTCCTGTTTTTTTTTTTTGTTTGTTTTCTTATTACTTGAAGGATATTTTTTGTAAATGTAGAAATGTTTGTATTTGTTTGATAGGTACATTTCAGTGACGTGCCGTGACCACTAGGGCTGGGTAGGCACGTTGCAAATCGAGACCACCAATGACAATTTCATATGTTTCTGCTGTCAAGTGTTAATTCAATTCAAATCAATTTTATTTGCATAAAGCAATTTCCAACAAAGTCATCTCAATGCGCTTATCAAAATATAAAATTCATAATAAGAAAGAAAAAACCCGATAAGATCCACATGAACAAGTGTTTAGCCATCTAACAAAATCGTCATCCGCCCACTAGTTAAGAACGTAGCAGCAGCGGTCACGTGTCATCTCTTCACTCATGTGCTGTGAACTTACGTAGAGCATTTAGCATAGCGCAGTTACGTTCAAAGGCAGCTCTCTACGCTGCCTTTGCACGTAAATTGATGCCACATTGGGGACCTGACTGCGCATGCTCAAACACGTAAACTCACGCAATGAGAACGGAGGCAGAAGAGCGACGTGCCTTTGGGAGGGGGCGTGGCCTCCCTCTGCCTTACAGCGGAGCGAAAAAAAAAAAAAAGACTGCAGCTGTTCCAGGAAATAGCGCTGTTTAGTAATTTGGGCTATGAAACGCACAAAATGCGGACACTTTCAAACTTATAGGTACTGTCGGCTATTGGAAATGGAAAAATAATTTATAATTTAAAAAAAAAGAAAAGAATTATAATTAAATAATCAAAATATCAATTCACCCTTGGGTAGGCACTGCCTACCTTGCCTACCCTGACGGCACGTCACTGGTACATTTCTTATTTGCTTTTGTGTGTTTGTTGGATTTAAATTCCATACATTTGGGGTGATCTCTGCCTTGCTCAAGGGTTGAGTCCAGTTCCACACAACTTTGAACAGAACCAACTGTATTAGAATTAGGTGTGAATTGATTATTTATCTTTATCCATTTTTTTTTGTCATATATTTTCTTGGATCCTTTCTTGATGGTGACACATTTTGTACCGAAAAAGAAACAGGCTTCACATTAGGTAAAGTTTTTACTTTAAAAATAATAAAAATTAAAATGCAATCATTTGTGGTTTCACTGGGAATAGCTAATCAGCTGTCATATTTGGTCAGTGTGAGTTTTTGGCGTCGAGAGACTTTTACACATTGTGATGTGTGAATTTATAATAAATAATGACATTATAAACACTTAAAATTGGTCTTTAATCTACTTCGTGTCAGAGCAGACCCAGCGGGTCCCTTACTGTATATACACCGTTAAGCACCAGTAAACCTGCCTTTCCTTTTCCACATAGTAGCCCACTGTTCCCATCATAACTCTCATGCCTTCAAGTCAGAGATAAATAGTGAGCTTTCCCATGGAAGCAGTGGGAAGTGGAAGAATTTTGGGGCTGATCTGCCATCGCTAAATGTCAAGTGGTTGGTATTGGTCTACGGCGTCGGGCACAGGAAACATGGATGTGAGTGTGAGAGCTCTTTGGCTGCGTGTTAAATGGAAATGTCACAGAGATAAAGACGCACCTTCCGCTCCTCGTTGTGTGTGTGTGTGTGTGTGTGCGTGTGCGCGTGTGTGACTCAGATGTACATTGAGGGGCCAGACAGTAAATCCACATCATGAGCTGCAGATAGCTAGTCCCTCACACACACACACACACTTGGATCTATTCCTAGAAGCAGCGTACTTTCCAGGAGTTTACATTTAATGGCACTCCAGTAATGTGGACTCACATTTGAAATCCAGCAGATAAAATCCCCACCCGCATAAAAATGTTGGCCCTATTAAGCGTGCGTAAAACTCACAGTGAATAAAATAAAAGTCCACCAGGCCCTCGGAGCGTGTATACTGTCCTGAACTGGAGGTGTGGCTGAGAAATGAGGCTGAGAGAGTAACAATGGTCTCTCTGAAGGAACAGGCAAACATCTAAGATGGAAAGAATCACTCAGGGGGCGAAGACCCAACCATGGTGCTATTAAAGGCTAATAAATTTACCTCACGTAACGTAGCATGAATGAAGCCCTTAAAGGTATCAGTTTCCAGTCAATAAACAAGCAGATTGGACGCGTAGTTCAGTGGGAGTCCAACATGTGGGCCCAGTCACACATGTATACTTGTACAACAAATCAACCCTTTAGCTCCGTTAAAGCTGCTGCTCCAGCTGATGTTTTATTAGATAAAATCATAGGCTGCGTTCCAAATCGCATAATAACGTACCACTCATACTAAGTTTGACTTTAAAATGTGTATGTAGTGCGTTCACATTGGATAATAGTATGAGAAGATTGAGTACGTGAGTAATACCAGGGGTGTAGATAGTACTGAAAGTACTGTTGCTTGGTTGAAATTGTACACAAGTACAAGTAAGTCATATACATACGTTTATTTTTGGTAGTAAACCTTGCCATGGGTCCCTTGCATACAGTAAACATCTCATGTATAAGCTTAAAAAGGAAGCGACCAAATCTTGCACAATTGAAACTTAATTTATTTTTCCACAAAAGCATCTGAATAAAATAAAAAGTTTGTCAAAATGTACAATTATTTAAAAAAAAAAAAAAAAGAACACCAATGAATTCAATTCAAAACAAAACCAAATCAGGCTCCAAGTATAGCTACATTCATGAACTCTAGAACAGTGCCATGTGGATAACAACATAATAGGTAGAAACTCTAACCTCAACCAAAGAAAGTGGCTGGATGTTGGTCAGAAATAGCACGACGACTAACAATATATGGATTATGTTCAATTAAGACCAAGAAAGGGAAATAAAAAAAGAATCACGAAAAATTATAATTTACTCTGTAACGATTGGGTGTAAAAATGTAACAAATTACTTTACTCCATTTAAAACATGCTTAAGTACAAGTAAAATTACCGATTTCGAAATGTACTCAAACAAGTTTTGATAAACTGGCCTGGAACGTCTCTGCGGTGAATAGGACGTACCACGTTAGCGAGAATTCAGTGAAATGACTCGCTTCCACCGAGTAAAACTAATGAAATTGTGCGACGTAAAATCGGAATCTACGTTGAATTGCCTTTGAAACGATAAATCACACGACTATGTTCCGATAAATTTAGAAACGACCAGAAAAGGTCTCCTAGAGGCTCTTGACATTTGCTCATGGAATGTCTATGTGAAATTACAGCCCGATTCAACGAGCATTAACGGAGAAGTAGCCATTTTAAAAATGGGGCCCCCTTGGCACATACAGAGTAATGGGCCCCATTCATACAATGGTAAGTGTCAATGATTCGGTACCACCAACCGTCGTAATATTTGACTCACAAATAAATGAGAAATCAACTTTGTTTTTTTTTTTCTTTTGGGGCCCCAAGGGCCCCAAATTCGAAAATAGGATTATACCCACAAAATTTAAGCCCGATCCGTTTACGAATAACAGAGGAATAGTGATTTCATTTAGTGTACACAACAACAAGATGAAGAACAAAGTGAGTGGCGTTTTGAGTCCGGTAGCCCGGCCTAAAAAGTACAAGTACCCATAAAAGTAACTCGATTACAGTAATGTGAGTACTTTGAGAAATACCCCAATGTATACTATATCGGGACATTTTTTTTAAGTGTGCGCGGTGGGGACACTAGTCATACTCAACTGCCCCATGATGCATTGTGAGCGAAATGTAAAATCATCCTGGGACCGGCTTCAAGCTACAAAATCAAACATCTCCTTTTCAAAACAAAAGCATCTCCTTTTGTCTTCCATTAGTTTTTAACGCTTTTGTAGTTAAGGCTCTTGTTTTGAAGTGAACGGGAAGTTTTGTCAGTAGCATAATGATGGGTCTCCGAAAATCTCCAAAATGCCGGGATGAAATGTGTATACATACTGTAAGTTTTTTTGGATCAGATATTCTACTTGGTCACTTTCTTGCTTAAAATGGTTTGAGAACTTTCAAAGGTGGAGAATTTGTGGAGATATTTAGCCTCAGTGTGCTTCAGGCTTTTGTCGTTGTAGGTTCCAAATGCATCTTGGGAAACTTGGAAGAAGTATACTTCACTCTGGCACGGTCATCATCTTAACCATACTTATAATACTCATAGTATATAGTAGACAGTATATACTCATTGAGTTTGTAGTGTGTAGTTTGGAGTGTGGCATTTCGAACACAGCCATAGTTTATCCCTCATAGATCAATGAATTAACAAAGTAACATGGGACTCCACATCCCACAATGCAATGTGTGAAAATGAAATGGGGATGAAAACCAACTTTCAATCAGCCTTTTTCCTTTCTGTTTGGAGTAAATTATGTTCGATTCATTGATCTACGAGGAATAGACAATTTTATCTAATAAAGAAATTATCGGGGGCTGCTGCTTTAAGGTCTTCATAAGCTTCTGGTTTTGAGCCGTAACCCAAAACTAACCAAACAGAGCTGTTCCCCAATACAGTAGCAGTCAAGATGTTGTTTGACATTCCCAATCTGAGTCCACTTCTGCTCGCAGAGAGTGAAAGCCTGTCTATAATTAATATTGTTTGAGTGTTTTTCCTCTTCTGCCTCCATGCAGCCGGGCCTGATGGCTCCTGCTGGGGGAGTGTCTGAGGCTTTGATGCCGGGCTCTATGTCATGTGGCGGCGGCGTCGTGGCCGTGCCAGGCGGTGTGTGGTCATCGGGCTGGGGAGCGCCGGGCACCAGGTTCAAATCGGTGTCTTCCATTTTCTCGCCGTCCGCTTTTCATGCCTTCATTTCTATTCATCGCTGAAATTTCTGTTTGGATTCCTGGCTGACCTTGAATATCAGTGAGCGTCTCTTCCAGTGGCATGCGCCGCTTTTTTAGGATTTTGTTTCACCCAACTCCCGTCCCCACATACCTCATCCCCCTTACCCGCCCACCCCTGTGGCCTGGGGGCATATGGTTTGACTGGGCAAGAGATAAGAGGGATGTGTCAGTCAGTGGTACTGAACAAACAAATCTTTCATTTCTTCCCCTTTTTCTCTCCTGCCTAAATCTTTTCGCCTCTCCACTACACTCCCCTTTATTTAGCCGTTGCTCTTCTCCGCAGATCTCCTCACCTCTTTCGTCTCCGTGACGGCTGGGTGCAATTAGAAGCAAAAAGCCTTTCGTCTTCTCGGGAAGAGAGAGAGAGATTTTGTTATATTTGTGGGTGATTGAGAGGGGAGAGAATGGGCTTCAGATGCTCTCTAGGAGTGAGGATAAAGGGGGGAAATGAGGGGCAAGAGGAGAGACAGATCTCCTCATGCGGAATGAAAGGCCCGCTCCCCTCCGGTAGGTCACATCAGAGACATGCGCTCCTTCACTTTATGGAGGGAAAAGTGGTTTCACCAAACTCTGCTTCCATTTATCTTTGGCTCGCCTTCCCCTCTCAGTGTACACACACACATCCACGGCGCTTGACATTTGCGCGGCACATGCACGCACACGCACTAACTGTACACATACTGGGTTTGCTTTGATTCTTGATTGCTTTGGTTTCTGCGGTGGCTTGATCAGGTTACCGCTTCAAGCTCCGTGCCAAGCCAGTGTGTGTGTGTTTCTGACTGTGTGTGTGCATGTGCAGAAGTGTGATGATGGTTTTCCAGTCAGTGGTGGGAATAACATAGTGGGCACTGCTATTATTAGCACTCTGTTCCACAGGCCTGATTCCTTCCATTGTCTCCTGCTTGACACCAGCGTTTTTGTTTTTATCTGGCCCGAGCAAATGAACATCTACATTAACAGCCACTCAACATACAAACAACCTCGTGTTTATTTTATCAAAGGCCTTTGAACATTTTAATACTACTTTATATACTTTACTTAAAGCTGATATCCGGAGTTTCTGAGAAATCTATGTTTATGTATGATTTTTTTGAAATGCGAATACTATGGTGGTCATTCATATACATTAATGTATATAAGTCCCTCTTTCGTCCTATAGACCCCTATACAAATGGAAACGATTGCCGAATGCACCCAGCCAATAGGCTTTGACTTCCTGTTTTTGAGACTGTCAATCAAAGTGAATGCGGAACTGTGCACGGAACACAACAGCAAACAAATAAATATGATTTTGGCTCTTACCTGACCCATAGACCTATATCAATGCGACCTTGCTATGTTCCGCAATGCGCGTGCAGAAAAGTAGAGGCGTCGCTTCTGGTAGATTGGCAGAGGCAGTGGGAGGCTGTTTAGGGCGGGACATTGAGACGTTTCTCAGAAATTCCGGATAGCAGTGTTAAAGTTAAAATCATAATGTATGCCTCATAAGCTGCGATTCCATAACCCTTGCGCAAAATCTAAATAGTAATCGAAATGCTTCAATTTAGAAAAAAACCCACTCCAATATCGCAAAAAAGATTTTAGGCTTTCATGAGGAGGTTTATCACGTATTGCAAAAGCGCTATGGAAACACTTTTTCCGCAATTACACGTCAGAGAACTAGACCTGGTCACATGACCACTTCTCTCAGAGAAAAGATGGCGCGGTACGCGTGGACAGAAGAGGAGACGATACATTTTTTAGTATTGTATTGCCTTATTAGACGTGAAACAACAAAGGAATGCGTAGTGTTATAAGGAGGTTTGAAGCGTCCATCTTCCTGTAGCAAAGTCAAGCGGGATGAGATTTCACGGGTGTTACGAGGCTCCAAAACAACCTTCAATGGAAACATGTTCAAAGCCCAATTTTACTTTGTCGACATTTAGAAACATTGCTTTTATTTTGCGAAAATTGGTAATGGAAACACAGCTACAGATCAATGAATTGAACATCGTTTACTCAAAAAAAAAAAAAGGAAATGGGTCGAAATTGTCGCATAAGTTTGTTTTAATTACATTTCAAGGTTTATAAACACTCCGTTTGTTCCCCGTGACATCAGAATGAAGTAAAAACACTTCTATACATCTGTTTACGGGACTCCACATCCCACAATGCAATGTGCACACATTTTCAAGTGACAAATTGGACCCTTTTCCTTTCTTTTTAGAGTAGATGATGTTCTATGACTCTGTGATTTTTATCATAAAACAAAATGATCAGGGGTATCAGCTTTAACGTGTCAAAGGTGCTGGAGTGCAATAGTTCCCAGAACCAGATGACACACTTCCTTATCCTTTCACCGTCTACTCACACAGTCACGCCTGCACACAGTTGACAGATGCACCCTTGACTGGTGAGTATTTCAAGGGCACAATCCTGGCTGTGATCGTCGCATATCACACTTCAATCATCGGAACATAGTCACTGCACACACACCCCACGACCCCCCACAGCACCATCAGCATCACAGTGTCTTCCGTTACAGATAAGTGCAGCAACAGTATTGACAGGGTCACGATCAACCAGTGCTGCTGTAACCTTTGAGAGCAGCCAGATGGTCAGAGAGAGAGATTCCAGCTCAGTTCCTAATATAACAGCAAAAATATGTTGTTGTTCTTCTGGACCATCCATCCATCCATCCATCCATCCATCTCGCAGCCACAATCCAAGAACTGTGAATAGATGGGAAGTAATTCATCTCCGCCAAGGAATTAATATTTTCACTAGTGTTTATTTCTCCATTTTAACCAAAGGATGGACATTAAACTATGGAAGATTCCATTATATTTTGGTAGGGATCCGGATCAATATACTGATTCTAAATCAGTTTAAAAAAATCAATAAATCCCACCCCCTCTCATTGTTGTAAAGCTGCACGATTATGGCCAAAATGATAATCACGATTATCTTTTATCAATATTTTAATCACGATTATAATCGCAATCATTTATCATGTTCGGGAAAAGAAAAAAAACATCTGTTTTTCAACAAAAAATATATGTACAATTTACAGTGCAAAATGAAATTTTAAACAAGAATTATACAAAAAAAAAAATTTTAATTTACAAAAGGCTAACAAAATCAATACATTGTTAAAGAGCGCAAAGCCAGTATTTTAAATGTAAATATTGCAGATGATCAGGTTAATTTAATCGCTGCAATCAAAATCATGATTGCGATTAAAATTTGATTAATTGTGCAGCCCTACATTGTTGGTGAAATAAAAAATGCTTCGTAAATTGACCGATCTTTATGAAATTTGATTCTGTTGTCTCCAGTTGGTTCCTCAATTATCCCAACAAGTTTAATCTGGATTGGATCTGGATTGCGCAGTTTGTTGTTTGGACATTTGGACCTACTGTATTATTAATGTTATTAATGGGGATTGACATTTATTACAAGCCTTTATATCTGTTAAAGTGGATATTTGGCGCTTGTTACGGAAGTGCTTTTGCACAAACGTTGGGGAGGGGACTTTTATCGTCAGTTTTTTTCACTATTGGGGGGAAAAAAACCTTCAAGTCAAACATTGTCTCATTGTTGGTTTACTCTGCTAGCCGGAGTAAAACAGAAGCTCCCACATGAATCGCCAAAGCATGTGTTTATGCTTCCATGTGCATGTGGCTCCAGTACTTTAATTGTGTGTGAGTCGTGTGTCTCAGAACAAAAACAAACGTCCAGTGAAAAGTGCTTTCTGCAGAGCAAGATCTTACTGTAGCCTCCCTTTCCTCTTGTGTTCAATTTCTGACCCGAGACCAGCAAGATGTTAGTTCAGCAATGTTGAAGATGTGTCCCCTGAGCCCTAAAGCCAACCTGGGGAGCGGAGGCTGTGAGTTTAGGTTTGTTGAGTCCTTTGTGGTTTTGGAGTTTAACATTTGAGTTAATGTCAGTTCAAAAGTTCAAAAAGTCTTTGAGTGTAGGAAATAATATCTGGAAAAAAAAAAAAAAAAGGACACAGTGAAAGCAAAACAACTTTTAAAGATGTTTTGGAGCAATTAATGACAACTTCTTTTATGGTGATGGTTATTTTTAAATGATACATTTGTCCTGCTGGGACATTTGTATATTTCCAGCGGGTAAACTGTTTTTCTGTATAACAACACATACTGTGAACTGTTTGCTTTTGCCTTTTCATCAACCTTGATTTTGCTTATGACTTCATGTGAAATAGTAGAAGGGGAAAACTGCAGGAAAGAGTGTCGGAACCCGTATTTCCTTTTCCTGTTATAGTACTAAAGCTTTTATTGTTTTATTTATTTTTTTGCTTGTGATGTTGGGGGTGACGGGGATCAGTGAAGTTCTGAACCCACTGGTCATGTTGCTCACAAGGTGCCGCTGCTTGAGGATATGATTGTGGCTAATGAAGTGAGACGGCTCACTGTAAATGTCTGGGTGGTCATTTTTGTTTGGTTGGTTAAAAAAAAAAAAAAAAATCAAATCAAAAGGTGCTGAGACGGTGGTAATTCCTTAGTCTTAAGATGGCTTATAACTAGTTTCTGGAGGAATATCTTTTTTTTTTTTTTTTTTGTTCAAAGTGTTTTTATTGTAGACATGATAAAAAACAGAAGAGAAAAAAATACAACAATGTCTTTTTTTTTTTTTTTAGCTTATAAACCCCCTCCCCCCTCCCACAGAACACTCCCACCCTGTTGCAGCTTAAAAAAAATTACCAATAAAATAGAAATATGAATACGACATCATTCTGATAGAATAAGTGAGGGATCCACCTGTTTAATTTGATCCAAGATGGGTTGCCAGAGAGTAAAAAACTTGTTTCTGGAGGAATATCTAATGATAGGCCAGGCAATAGATGTATTTCCATTGTTTTATTACAATCTATGAAATATGCATCATAACCTAACAGATACTGCAGGGACCAGAGCTGTATTGTACATGAAAATAAAGGAGTAAGGGCAAAAATGAGTGAGTTATATTTGAATTAATGACCAAAATATTTGAATGGGCAAAAATTTTAGTTTGGGACTTTAGATGGACTTCTAGATGATCTCATGTGAAGGCTTTTAAAAATCTACCTTTTCAGAATCCTCTTACAGATAAAACCCATACGTATTTATTTGTAGACTTCCAAAGGGCCACAAATATAATATTCCTAGTCATTTTTTGAAGTAAAAAAATAATTGTATGTTGGTCTTCAAAGTAACACTGGATTGTAAACAACAGATTTCATGACCTCACGAAGAACAAAAATGCATTTCGCCATCATTCATCATTTATTTAAAACATTAAAAGTGCAAGGAGGGAACAAAGCCCAAAGGGCTTGTATAACCATTACACACCAGTCAATAATTACAAACAATTCAAAATGAATGGCCAACAAATAAGCACTTACAAAATCAGCAGACTAAATGCACAAATAATCTTTATAGTATGAGGAAAAATAAAATATAAACAAAGTACACAAACATATGTATTAAAAAGACAATGGAAACAATGAAAAAAATATTAATTGCATGTATTTTCCTTTTGATTTTCAGAGTTAGCATACTCATACATACAGTACATACATACAGTACGTATATACGTACACTTGTATGCACATACAAATGTTTAAAATTTGATTTTAATGAGCTGTACTGTAAATGGTGGCAGTAGCCAGTATGCCCAGGCTCAAATGTTGTACTGTAGTAGAATGTTAGAGTGGTTGCAGACCATAGACTGCGAAAAGAATGGACGACGCACACTCACGGGGAAGTGAAGCTTTTATTTCTAGAGCTCCTCCTGCTGACTGGCTGCAGTGTAGGTCATAAACCCCGCCTTCTCAATGATAACAGATGGGCTGTGGGTCAAAATGTAAAGTTAAAATACTCATCACATAATTTTTTTCCAAACCTAAACTCTGCTGTGATCATTAGTTATCGTCCTACATTGTGTTCAAGTGCTCATTTTTCAGTGAAGTTTGTTTTTAAATAAGTTATTTGAGGTTGAAAAACGGGATTTGACGTCATATATGATGATAATTGACAGCTTTGGATCTTGCGTGGCTCTCTTTGTGAATAGCATAAGCAGCTACGTTATGCTATGAAACATTTACGCTTCATTTTTTTCCTCTTTTTTTAAGCAACTAGTACTAGTACTAACCTCTATGATCTGATCATCTGAACAAGACGTTGGTAGAATTTCCAGCGGGAAAGATACTTAAGTTTGTGTCATAGCTGGGCTGCGTAACTCATCAGGGCAGTACGCTAAATGGGCAGGGCGTGTTACCAGGGCTCCCCACCCAGACCCTACTGCGCAGACTCTGGCTCCAAATGATGTCAAATTTGCAAGATGGCAGCGCCCCGAAGCGCTGTATTTAGGCTTCAAGAACATTGAGTGGGAACAGCGACAGGTCACGCCCACTGGTGCGGACCAGTATTCTTTGTTCTTTGCCTCTATCTTGTCAGCATTGTTTGTTTCCAATGGTGTATTGAATACTATTGTGTTATCAGTCCTACCTTTTATCCGTCTGCTTGTCTCAGTCTTATCAGTTCTCCTACATGTCCGAACCAAATACCACAGTCAAGAGCCTATACTGGAGAGTCAAAGTTCACAGGTTTGTGATCTGACCCCTGCCTGACCTTTTGTGATCAGATTGATCAGTGACACAAAGGAGTCCCAGTGGCCAGTGGTCATTGAGGTCCCTGGCCATCCGTTAGCCACGGTGGGGGCAGATAGGGGCAAGGTTTCCAGGTCAGAGGTCGGGAGGATGCCACATGCTCGGTCGGCTGTCACATGGTTTGACCCTCTCGGGTGACAGTGGGTGCTCTGAGAGGCCAGCCTTGTCCCTCTTTATAGCTCAGCACTTTAGATGGATGGGATTCATTCAGGCTTTAGAGCAGGAGTGCATGTGACTCCAGAGAAGATCCGCAGTTGCATGTTTAAATGCCTTTTAGTGATGCAATGAATGAAAGCATAGTCAAAGGATTTTGGTTATCCAGTGCCTGTGTTTTCATCACACTTACTACATTAGGGTGGTTCACATATAATGGTATAAAAAAAAAAAGGTTTTCCAAATTTTGCCAGATCGTATTTTGCCTTTTTCCTATTGATATTTTGAACATCTGTACCAAAAATCGGGCCAATATAACATCTGTAAAGGTTGGCACACTTTTTAAATTTTTTTATTGCTTAACCAAAGAATATGTAGCTTTCATAGATATCAGAAACTTTAACGATATAAAGGGAAGTATGGCCATGTATTTATAGTAAAGGAGTAAGAATATTACAACAGTTCAAACACGTTTCCTGAAAATAGAAAAAATGTCAACATTGTGAAACACTGTGCCCACCCCTAAATTGACTCCATTTTTGGTACAGATGCTTCCAATGTCAATGTGAATAAGGCAAAAAGCGATCTGGCAAAATTAATTTTGTGAACCACCCTAACTTACATTGAAATATTTTATTATCACAGAACATGATAAACTGTTGAACTAAAGTATTTGATACCCTGCAGGTGATTATTCCCTGTATATTTACCCATATACACACACAAAGCAACATGTATGAAGTAGAGGTGACCCTCTCCAGACGGGATGTGGGGCTCAGTTGCATAGCAAAGTGCCGACATTACTGCTGAGGAGGTGAAATGTGATCCAGCTCACTGTCCTGGATCGATGGACTCGCCCATGTTGCGCTCCCAGGAGTCTGCTCATTCTTGATCACTGTCACCACTCCCCATTTTTCTCTCTTCCTCTAAGTGTCTGCTTCTCTCGTTGCACTGCTTACATCCACCTCTCATTTCCACCTTTTTTTGTTTTTTTGCCATGCAAGTGTATTCCTCAGCATCGACACGTCGGGTCACATCATGACCTTATAATATAATAACAATAACACGCTTTCTTGTACAGTTGCAGAAAGCAGAGTTGTTGCTACATGTATCTGTTTACTGCTATGTCTATTTTTGTAGTTTCCCTTCTCCACACACCCTACCCCATCTATTCCCATCATCTCCTCTTCTTGTGTTTCATTATATGTCGTTTTCTTCTTCTGCCGCTTTAAACTCGACATTCGTCTCTCTGTCCTATCGATTTGTTACGGAAGTTTGTCTCCTCGCTGCAGGCGTAATGTGGCAGAGAGGCTTTTTTTTTTTTAATTCATATGGATCCAACTAGTGTGTGTGTACATGAGAGCATTGGTTCACAAAGAGGTTATTGAGAAAAAGGACTATACCATGCAATGCATATATAGTTGTTGTCAAGGTTTCTGTGTAAATATTTACAGTATGTGTTGTTTTTATGTGCATTTTTCCAAATATTTATTTTAACATTTAATTTGTGATCTTAAATGACGTCACAATTCAGTTAAACAGTTTGTTGGTGGTTTGATTAATAGATCATATCTCTTTCTTGAAGTAAAGAGTCATTTAGGCCTCAAATTTTGTCATTATTATTGCCCTACGCCATAGGGATGTAACGATTCACTCAACTCCCGATACGATTCGATTCACGAAACTGGGTTCATGATACGATTCTCTCATGATTTATTTTACAAAATGGGACTGTAGACAAATGACTGAAAAATATTCCTTTATGTTTTGGGGGGGAAAAATAGAACATACTGTATTAAATTCCTTTTATTTTTCATTGTCAAAAGAATCCCTTGATAAACTATTCAAAACAATGCAATTTAACTAAAAATAAATCTTGAATGAAATAAATACAGGAATAATACAAATGAAGATTGTAATTTAAATTCTGGTTCTATAGTGAACAATGCAAAACTACATAATAGTTCTTTTTTTTTGAAAAGTGCAACTGAAAATGTATTTTGTGCCTTAACAATTGGACTTTAAAAAAAGAAAAACAGTCTGCACTGTATTTAGGTCAGATATTTGTTTGGACCAGCAGAGGGTGCTGGTACCCCAGTGGTCGGTTGGCATGCAGATATTATTGCAGTGAAGAAGAGATGCTATGCTAGCAGACAGAGCTAATAGAAAAACGTGACTCTTACAGATATTCACATAATATTACAGATATTCTTTCGGCGCTAAAGGGGTAAGGAATGATTTATGAACATGTTTAAGAGTAGAAAGCGGCCAGAAAGAAAGTAGTAGCAGATTCCGCCCGCTGCCTACACTGTTTAAAAAAAGTACTGCGATTCAATTTTCAGAGCATCGATGTGAACCGTGATACCTATGAATCGATTTTTAACTGCCTTACGATTAATCGTTCCATCCCTACTACCCCACTTTGTCCTTTTGTACAATTGCAGCTGCATGTGATGAAGATGAAGAAATAGAGATGAATGTTTACTGCTGAGTAAGATAGGGTACATATTAGGGATGTGAATCTTTGGGTGTCTCACGATTTGATTTGATTCCAATTCTTGGGGTCACGATTCGATTCAAAATCGATTCTTGTTTTAACCGATTTATGATTCCAATGATTCTGGATTCAAAAATTGATACAATGCGTAGTGTGTTAAGGCAAATTATGACATAAAAACAATACAGTTTGTATAAGATAATTTTAAATAAAATGATTCCAATGATGTAATCACACGAAGGCAAAATTAAGACAAAATGTAACATTTATTCATGCTAAACAAATAAAAAAAAACACACACTTGTCTATGTAATACATTGTAAGTTGGGGTCAATGTTTCCTGGTGAGATCGTGTCATAGACTGTAAAGGTCTGGGGGAGTTTGTGTGTTTTGACCTACCACTGTTGCCGTAGTAGTCAGAAGTTGTCATCTTGAAAGCCCATGGCCTACAGGTCTCTACTAACTAAGTTCTTGTATTTTCGGCTTGAAAAAACATATTCTTGTGAGTATGTGTAAGTGTATTGTTTGATAACACTCCTAAGACTGTGTTTGTGAAAGTTAAGCATAAACGATGGCGGTAAATGTTAGCATGAGCATATACATGGATTTTCCCCTAGCAGTTAGCATGAAGCAAGCTGACTTTTCGTATAGTGGTGTTTTCTATTTATAAGAACACTAATATGTATTTGTATGTTCAGTTTACAGTGTTTCCTGAGTAGAGACTCTAAGCTGATTTTCTGAATCAGAGATTTCCTTGAAAAAAAAAAAAAAAAAAAAATCAATTTCTGAAGTTTATGAATCGATTCAGAATTGTGGATGATTAGAATCGCGATTCTTATGTGAATCGATTTTTTTTTTCCCACCCCACCCCAGTACACAACACAGCAATAGGTAGTTTTATTGAAAAATATGTAAAAAATAGGAAATTAAGTTTGATTAGAGATTAAACACGAAAATAATAGTTAGAATCAATCGGAAGTTTTTTTTGTGCACTAGCATTTCATTACAACACATCATTTAGGGTTTTGGTTATGGTCAAGGTGCATTGCTTTGCTCTCCGCAGCAAGAAGCACCACAACATTTCATTACACGCAGCACAAACAAAATACGTGTCATACGCACAAATAAATATTGTGCCCTGTAGAACCTAGAATATTTGGAAATGGTGCAAAAATGAATCAGTCTGTTTAGCGTCATTAGCTGCATTGCCATTACCCTTGGAAATGCGGAAAAATCTAAATGGCACAATAAAAACTGGTAAAGAAACCACCGAATATCGCTAAAGTTTTCACGCTTTCTTGAGATTTTTTTAGATGTTTTGATCTTGAAATATATCGCAAAGGAAACACTTTTTTTGCAATTACACATCATATGATGGGACGTACCCGGTCACATGACCAGAAGAGGGGACCCCGAGACATCTCTTAGCATTAAACTTGAGATATTGCCGTATCAGACAGCGAACAACAAAGGACTGCAGAGTGTTATAAGAAGGTTTTGAGACTCTATCTTCCTGCAACGAAGTCTCGCGGGATGAGATTTCACATGAGTTGTGATGCTCCTGCCCATATCAACCTTTAATCGAAACACGTATACGGTACTTTGTTGAAATTTTAAAAATAGCACTTTTATTTTGCGAAAAACTGTAATGGAAACACAGCTATTGTCACAAACCTTGTGAGACTGGGCTGGATTAAAACTTTCCAAAGTTTCACGCGCCGTACATAAAATTATACATTTAAGTCTTTTAGATAGGAGTTAATTTTTGTGTTGTGCAACTAGTTGTTGTCATCTTAATGGTTTTTAAGCTGAAAAAGGTTAGCATGTTCTTTGTTGGCCCCTAGAAACTCTAAGATAGAAATGTGTGTTAAACGCACCGTATTACCTTCATTATCACTTGGGGAACGCTTTGCCCCCGCACAGCCATGCCTCTGACCTGTGTTTCAGATCCAATATAAAAAGGAAAAAGAATTCCAACCAGGAGAATTTTCCTGTAAACGTCCTCCTCTGGGTGAGAGCCATCAATCCGCCTCTGGCAGCGTTCTGCCCGGAAACAAGGATCACGTCCAGTCAAAACAGACCAGTGTTTGGTTTCCACCGCAGAACACGGTTGGGCGCCAGTGGCAAGACCTTTACTAGTGTGTATGTGGGTGTTTGTGTGTGTGTCTTACAGAAAAACACGAGTGTGAAGCTTTGGTGTGGTTAAGAAAGGGAATCCCAGGTGAATGGCAAAGTCCTTGTATCTAATTTGTTAATTGGCCTGGAAGCAAAGAGTTCTTTGAGTGCCGGAGTTTTGCAAATGGACTGAACTTTCTCCCCTCAGCACCATAATTACGTGCGAGTGCCAGTCGCTGAAGTGCACAAACACGGGGATAGACGCCTGGTCTTCTTAACACATGTTACTGTGCTTTGTAATGAGTTGAAAACTCCCATCTGTAGTAGTTCACGCTCTGTTCTCCCTTTTTTTCTCTGGGTCAGAGAATATAAGCCATTAATCATCACCTGGTTGTGTGACAGCCCGTGTTTGATTGGAGGTTTGATCCTGGCGCTTTGACAGCTTTTTCTCTAGCTGGTGTTGCTGGAGGGCTAAAGGTAGGGTGGTGGTGGCGAGTGGGGGGGTGTCGGGGATTCGAACACACATCACAGGAAGCGTAATTGGTCGTGAGTGAGTGCTTACTGGATCAGCGGCGAGCTCCCTGACTGAGCAGTGTGTGTCAGCCACTCTGGACCCCCTCCAAGCAGCCTGGGATATTTTTAATTTACCTCCTACTTCAGGCTTTAGGAATGTACCCCCCTTCACCAAAAGATACCACACTCCCCACACCCCCCACCCCACCCCCCTTTTCCTTTCATTCACTGTAGCTCTGCTTCCCATTATCTTTATTTGAAATGCAGATCTATATTGACTCATCAGAAACACATGTTAGCGACATACGAGCATATGCGCCATTCATGCATTAGCTGCTGTGCACATGCACAAGTACATACACGTTATCTTTTACACACCAATTCACTTACCTTCAGTTTGAAAGCTGATATGTGGGTTCACTGTAAAATGGGCCCAAGGTGCACTCCGGAAATACCTGAAAGCCAAAGTGGGATGCATGTTGTTTTATCCTGTGCTGCCAGGTCACCAGAGTTCAGTCTTTCTTCTCAGGCATGCCTCTTTGATTGATCTGGATCAGAACTAAGAAAGCGGTCCTGCCCTGAGGTACAGTAGATCAACTTTGTTACTAATATGCAGCCCAGGTTTGGTTTAGTTTGAGAACAGCAGAAGGGGGCCCCGCTTCTGCCCCCATCTTTACCTTAGAAGTTATAATGGCTCCCTTGGTTTTGTTTTTTCCACTTGATGAAAAAAAAAAAAAACCATTACAAAAACGTGGCAATAGCATAAGCTAAGCAGTCAATACTAAGCCCTTAAATGACACTACTTCTTAAAATACTTTTGTCTCGTAAGAGGAAGTGTTCTGCTCCCCCTCCTAATTATTCCCCTGGGAAATAAGGCATCTTTAAAATAAATACTCGCGCTCATAGACAAACATGTAACTCATTGCAGAAATGTCTTGTTCAGATGTTGAAAGTTAAAGGAACTTATGATATGATGGTTAGTTTCTGTACGTGTTTACCCTTTGAGAAATGATAAGATATGTGGGTGATTGTCTGAACCAGTGTACGAAAGAGACTGAGAACATTTAGTGGATCAAAAGGTGAGGAAAGTTCTGCAATTTCTTAGAATCCCACCATCAAGGTTAGAGCGAGGTGAGCTTTCCCAAGGTTCACCGCCAAGGTCTCAGCGTTAGTCTGCGTCTGTGTGTCTACGTGTGTCCTGCTTCTGTCTTTATGAAAGTCCACCTAAGGAGAGGCTGTTTCCGCTGTCACGGTAAATTCCTGCCCAGCTCTCACAGTGTCAGCACGGACAGCGGGATGTCTTTTGGGTGGTCGCACTCATGAGGGCCCCTGTTTCATGGCTCCTCAGGTCGCCCCCTGCCATGCCCGCTTAAAATAAAGAGCCGCTCTGTCTTTCTGCAGTGGAAACATCCGTGATATGCTTCGGCCTAGCATTGTGTCCGCTAACAGGAACACATTTCTTATCTTGACACATCCATGATGGAACTAGTTGAGAATTGCTTCAATTTTTGGTGGATGATTGTGAATGAAAATCATTTTTAGATAATAATCATATTTAATTGAATAAAAATGTTCGTTTTAGTCTACTATATTCCTTAAAGTGTTGATTAATTATGAATTAACTTTAAGTTAAAAAAAATACATGTGAACAAAAACTATATAAAAATATGTTGACATTTTTAACTAATAAAAACTAATGTTCAAATAGATTGTAATGCAATCAGTACTTTTGTTGAGTGGAGGGCGGTACAAGCCGGTAAGTGATCCAATAGAAAGTAAGCTGCTTGTGTTTGTGGACGAAAGATGGCTCATGTGGTCTTCTTACGCATTGATCACATCAAATCTGTCTGTGTGTATTTAATAACCTTAATAGCATCCCATATCAGGTTGATTAATAGTAATTTAATCTTTAAAAAAAAAAGTTAAACTCTCAATATTTTTGTCGACTGTATCTGAAACGGATTCAGGAGATGCTTTTGTTTTGAAAGGAGAATGTTTGACTTTTAGTTTGAAGCCGGTCTCAGGATGATTGTACATACTGCTCGCAATGCATCATGGGACGGTTGAGTATGACTAGTGTGCCCACCGTGCATACTTCAAAAATGTCCCGATATAGTATACATCTGGGTATTTTTCATGCACCCAATCTTTCCATACTACCTAATGTGACTGCATAACATACTCATAATGACATCATACTTAGTATGAGTACTAGGTTAGTATGCAGTTTTGAACACAGCCCTCGACTAGAAATAGTCCTGATCACTGAATTTTGACCGAAACTAAGTTGCGTTTCAATCCAAAGACTATGGCTGAAACTAAATTCTATGTTTCAGTAAAAATTATTAGTAATTTTAAATTAATAATCTATATCTATTAAATCAAGGACTGTCTGTCTGTGTGTGTGTTTGCAGGATTACTATTGCAACAACACACACACACACACACACACACACACACACACACACACACACACACACACACACACACACACACACACTTCCTCTGGAAGTGAGAGCCATACATGATTTATAAATTACAAGTTATTCTCAGTCTGCTCGCTAAGTTACATCTGTTTGTATATTAATTACTAACCTTGGATGATAAGCACCCCTGCACTAAAAAATGTTAAATGCTAAATAAATGGTTGTATTTGTACAAATTAGGTGTCTTTTATCAGATTCTACCTAAACCGCTGCAATGGTGCAAACTTTATTTATCAATTTATCATGCGCATGTCCCGTAGAATTAAACCAGGGAAATTGCACACGCTATTTTACTTTGCACCCACAAATACTCCTTTATACCACTACAGAGTATGCACACCTCTTTGTACATTCAACCTTCAAACACATACTCATTTGGCCATAATTGACAACTCGACTTAAGCTCCCACGTGAATACACACTTCCGACGGGCACTTTACTCGTAATCATAAAAATAATATTGATTGTAATGATCTAAACTTAAACAGTTCCTTTCAAGCTGAACCAAGATGTTCATAGGAAAACAATTTTCACTTCATTAAAAATGTTGCCAACACTATGAAGGGGAAACAAATGGACAAAAGGCAAGGGTTGGTCATCCAGAAATACATCCTATAATAGTCTAAAGCTTTTTTTTATCCTCATTGCTTGTTTGATTGCCACTCTCAGTGAATATCTTTGGATTTGTAATGCTTTAGAAACTTACTCACTTACCAGTACTTGTGTTCCAATACACTGAATAGTTTTATAAGCCAATAGGTCAAAGCTATAATACTACCAGAGTGTGGAATCAATCCTTTTTTAAGTGTACACGTTTTATTCGTAATGATAATGACATTATGTCCTCCTTTAAACATGTTTTATGATTAGATATTTAACTTTTAACTACATGTATTCTATTTTATATGAGCACCTCTTTCTGCATAGAGTTAGTTTCTTTTTTTCTTACGCGATAAAAGGCACATTTTTTACGGCAAACCATTAAGGTGCCCTTGAACGAGTCACTTAACCACCAGCTGTTCCCAGTTGCTCAGTGGCCAGTAAATGGCAAGTGTGCGTGCTGGGCTGCTCCTTAGTTGTTTGTGCACAAAACTCTGTTAACGTGCATTGACTTTCCATCCATGAATACTGGATAAGCACGCCGGTTCAGCAGCATGCTGTCGCACAAATTGTGTGTTCCAGTTAAAGGCCACCATGCACCTCATTAAAAAAAAAAAAAAGACGATACTGATCTCCAGCCAATTACTGTAGGTTTGAGGAAGCAGATAATTGATGGTCTCCTTTTGTCGCTGCCTACATTATTCTATTCATGTCTGCAGATTGAGCTACCACCGTGCATATGTGCACAATAAGTGTTTTATTGTTTTGGTGAATTGGGCTGTGGAGGGGAATTGAATGCACGTGATGAGGAGGAGGAGGCGGAAGATTTGATCTGTTATCTAACACTGTATGCGCTCACGCTGATTTTCCTACCTGCGAATACAACAAAAGCAGACGAGCAAATTTAGGGCGGAGCCTGCACAAATTAATTTTCCCATTGCTGTTTTCTTTGTCTTTAACCCTTTCTCTCTCTCCCCCCCCCACCCTCCCCACCTGAATGCCTCTGGCCTTTTGGTTTCTTCTCCATCTTTTCCTTGCATCCTCTGTCTTTGTCCTGGTCCATCTTTCTCCCACTCCCTTTGTCCTACACATCAGTATATCTAGTAATGCTATAGATGCATGACGTAACTCTGGTGGTTGCACTCATTACTGTAATAGCCTCACATGCGCCGTGTGGGGAGGGGAGTCCAGACGGTATTTTTGCTGCCGTAGTCTACATCGGTAGTGGATCCTTTTTCCTTTGTCTGAATCAGCCTCACCTCTCTCTGCGCAGGCCTTTGTCTTAAGAACCACCTTTCTTTGTCTTTGATTTCTTGTGTTATTGCCATTACATTTCTCTATTTTTCACTCTCTTCCTGCACCCCCTTTCACTTTGCTCCCTTAATCCCATTTGGCACACAACACATCTCTCTCTTCTTCCTGTCTCACGGCAGTTAGTGGAGTTTGAGTGATGAAGCCTGCTCTTCGCCACATAGTGCACTAATAACGATGACCCCTCGGTCTGATGTGCAGGATGTGTTCCGCCACTACGGCCCCTCTGGGAGGTGTCAGTACCACTCTGTGATGGGATGTGTGTGCGTGTGCATATGGAGCCTCATACGGGTGTGTTTCACTGGTAATGTAATGTAAATATCAATCTCGGCAGAGGAGAAAATGGAAGATCAAAGCTTGGAGGTAAAGCGGGAGCATGGGGCAGCTGGGTCTAAACGCGTCTGGCCTTTGTTATTAGTGATGAGCTTGAAGTGTTTGGAGACAGAAAACAATCCTCAGAGGCAGTAAATATGAGATTGCTGAGTTGCAACATGTGTTAGTAGAAGTTTCAGGTCTTAAGAGCGCGGTTCTCATGCTTGTCGGACATATATCTGTGGTCGAGGAGAGGAAAGTTATTGGGAAGGAAAACTAGGAGTCGAAACCCCTCAACTCTCAACGGAGCAATGAGAGATGATGGGTGGTGACAATACACCCTTCAACTAAAAATGTGCTTCTTTTTCACCTCGTATCCCCAGGCCCCTCACAGCTGTCCATATACCACAAGGCTTGGGAACATTCAGGGACTGTGGACCCCACTAATTTGCCCTCCCCAAACTGTCGCCCGGGGTTGCTGCCTTTTCTTGAGCCCCTCTGCAGGGCCTCTGCCCCGCAGCCACGGGAAAGCATCGGGGGAAACTGTAGAAGTCTGCTGGTATGACGTGGCCTATAGAAAGGCCTTGATATGAACTGAGTGTGACAACGGCAAATTACCGCCAACGAAGGACGCAGAGGCCTGAGGGAAGCTATCGCATAGTGGCCTGCACAATGACTAGTACAAAGCTACTGTCCCACTGCATTAGCTGTGTCTAAATTTTAGTTTCCTTGCTCTCTGCATCTCTTGGATGTTTTTTTTTCCCCCTCTGATGCTTCTGTCATAAGTACTGAAACAGAAGGATGTCAGTTTTTTAGTTTAGTTTAGTTGAGCAATTTACATTCACATTTTTTTTTTACAAAACACAAGATAAATCATTACACAGTAATGAAAGCTTATAGGTGCATACCTAATATTCAATTATCATTACAAATAGTATGAATGTGGTGTATGCGCGAGTGCTGGTGGTGGTTGGATGGACTGATAGCGCACTATGGCATCCTCTCTTCTATCATAATAGTAGCTTCTCACCACTAATTGTGGAGTGAAAGAATAATGCAACGTAAAGTGCTTTGGGTGTCCAAAAAAGCACTATATAAATCCAATGCATTATCTATTATTATTATTATTATTATTATTATTATTATTATTATACAAATGGCAACATCAACAAGATAAAAACCTTTAAGTTTGACATTTTTACATCACACATTATTATTACAATCTACACATATATACTGTATACATCCATATTATTGATGTTCATCATATAGCATTTATATTAATTCCCAACTGTTACAGAGTTGCCTACAGTTCAAATAGAGCTATGGTCTAATGTCATTTGCATATTTCTCCAAAACACTTCCCTTATAATGTATTTTGAATTTCTGTAGACTAGCAGATGCACACATGGATAAAACGGTCAAATATTGATCTCATGAATGGATTTTGTTCATATTTGATCTTCGGATTAATGTTGAATTCAGTTTATCTTTGCCTCGACCACGGTTGTAGCTTTGTTTGGTCGGCTATTGATCACAGCTAGACTCAATCAATCCTTGTTGTCTTACTGCTCCACTACAGACAAATAAGTCATCTGAGTCTGACCTCGGCTGCTTCCCACCAACATATTGATCCTGCGTTGCTTCAAGCAGATTTCTGGTAGATGCCCGTTTGCTTGTAATCTAACCAACTTGGCAGTGGTGCACCCATCCTTGGGTGGTCGCTGTGACAGTTTGCGCAGGTTATGTAATGTAACCCCCCACACACACACACACACACACACACACACACACACACACACACTGATGGAGTTGTGATTGGAGACTGATAAGAACATGTGATCCTCGCAGAAGGAATGAACACGTGCCTCACTTCACCCTTGATTCTGGTTCCAATCAGCATATAAAGCGAATTAGAACTAATAACATACAGGCAGGCTGGCTGTCTTCCAGTGCAGTGGCGACAATACTGTTGTTCCCAAGTCCCCTTCCTTCCTCTTCTCCCCCTCCCCAAACAAATTATAAGTACCCCCCTCCTGGGATTTAAGGAGCCTGTCGCCCTCAATTCCCCAAAGTTTACACATCTAAACCGCCCTCTTGTATGGCCGTGAAAAGAAAAATGTTTCTTCTTTTTTCTCCTTCACCCTTTTGTCCTTGCAGCCCTTGATTGTCTTCTAATTGATGGAGCTTTGAAGTTCATATTCGTCGCTGATTTTCCCAGGCTGCTGACGGGCTGTGTGCTGATCGGATGGACAAGGCTTAACAAACGTAAAGCCAGTTTGACACCTGTGGTAAGATTGGGGAAAACTGCAAATCAGCAACAATAAATTCCAGATTCCTACAGAGAGAGGGACAACCCCTGCAGGGACGTCTCTCTCCTGCTTCGTTCAATATATATAGACATAAAGGAAGGTGCAAATGTGAATAAATGCATGTGTGTCACTTTCGTTTTCCTGGAGGTCACCTTGGCATTCAATATAGTGTAAGAGCAGGGGTGTGTGTGTGTGTGTGTGCGTGTGTGAAGGCGGACGGGTGAGAAAGGTGGAGAGAGACAGAAATGAAGAGTAAGCACAAACAAAGGAGACAGGAGTGCGTGAGCTCCGGGGTCAGGACGAATGCATTATCCGTACATCAATTTCGAAATTGATACGGCAATTGACCAGATGAAGCTGCCGATTGTTTGACTGAAAGGAATGTCCCCGTCTTGAAACTGGAGGAACGTGGTTGTCCTGAGTGTGCGTTCATGACGTCCTGTTCTTCGGGGGGAAAAGAACAAAGTGTCACACAGCAGCACAGACGGGAACGTTTGTCTGTACACCACCCCACGTGAACCCTTCAACAGGCTCCATCACTGTTTTTCTTTCAGTTGTGCAACACTTCCCTCACACTTTATTCTCACTCTCATCATCATAGAATGTTATAACAACTAAAACTCCTTTTTATTTCTACCAAAAGCTTTCTATCAGTACAGAAATGCATCATTATTCAACTAGGAATGCAGTTAGTGGTTGTTTTACACTAATTCTATTACTTAGGCATATTTATGTCTGTTGTTATTGATTTTGTTTGAGTTGTAGCTGTTGAAATGTCTGTTTTCTTGGTGTAATGTGATTATTATTTTTCATTGCATCAATTGTATTGTCATTGTATAATTTGTGGACTGCAGGAAGAATAGCTGATTTCTTATGCTTAAGCTAATACGGATCCTAATAGACAATTTGATTGTTTGTAAACATTGTGACATATTTTGTTGGGCGGGGCTTAGTCTGGAGGCCAAACCACAATTGTCGTAGTTTTTCTGAGCGCGAGTGTCTGCTGGAATCCTATAACACTTTAAATTTATGTCCACTAATGTTGTTCCTTCTATTCTGGCATCCAAGCACACAACAAAACGACATTTGAATTAGCTAGTGTATAAACAAAAATCTTCATCATCGCTGCTATAGAAAATAAATAATAAGCAGGGAAAGTAGGAGAGTGATGTTGGATGTTCACCCTTCAGCACCGTCTTTAAATATACAGTGTGTTTACCCCAAGTGTCCAATTGTATGAACCCCCGAACAGTAGGAGTGGGACAATATCTCGATACAGCGATATATCACAATATTTTTTTGCACGATCGATTATCGATATGCTTGCGCTAAGTATCGATTATTATTATTATTATTATTATTTTTTTTTTTAAAATTTAAATATTTATTTAAAAAAAAAAAAAAAAAAAAATCAAAACCTTTTCTGCTTTTTCACTAAAATGTGCAGGTATGTCTTCACATAAATGTTGTCACTGTTTGTTGAAGGAACCAATATATTGTTTACTGGAATATTGCACTATAATGGTGTCACTGGTAAGAAAGACCCTATTTTTTGTTTACAGAAAGCACTATTGGAGATACTTATTCATTTACATTGGTATGTTGACACTTATTTACAGAAATGTTGCACTAAAATAGTGTCACTGTTCATAGGACACTTTTTAAATTTATTGTCTTTCAGAGATATAAAATAAAAATGTGATTTTTTTTTTCTCTTAATTTTTTTTTTCTTATGTCCAATATATCGATAATTGCAGTATTGTACAGTTCAAAGAAACTATGCAAATCATCATGCGTTTACCTTGCACTTGGACATCTATTTAACCAAGGATGTTCTCATGTTATACCAACCATGACTGCATTTCTGCAAGCAATGTTCAATGTGATGAATTTAATCAGTTTATCTGCATGCCTGAGGAAACTGTTTGTTTATGTATATTAACAGGGCAATACCTTTGGAAACAAAAGCGATGGGAATTAAAATCTGCAATTTAGATTTTTGGGGTGTGTTTAAGGAGCAGGACAACAATAGGGACGGTGAGGACACACACTATCCTCACTGAACCTCCTGTTGTTGGCATCGCTCAGCTCTCCCTCACTCGTTTCTCTTGCATAACAGCAGCCGTGAGCTCCTAGCTGCTGCTGCAGCAGCAGCAGCAGTGGTGGTGGTGGTGGTGGTGGCGGCGGTGAGATCACAGCAGCTCCCCCCGCCCACTAGGCCTAGGCTGGGCTCAGCCAGTTACTGAAAAGCTGCCAGTATTTCATCATCTTCCCTGTCTCTCCCCTCGATGACCCCCTGCTGCAACGATGCACTCAAATACCTCAGGGTGGCAGTGCAGCCATGCATTTTTGTCTCATCTGCTCAGTACAGACACATTGTCCTTGTTGACTCTGTGTGTGAGTGTCTAAGGCCTGGCAGGAACACTAACTGCCTGCAGTCTGCAATACTCTCTCTCTCTCTCTCCTCTCTCTCTACCATAGTCTGGCTCTGGGTAGCACCAATAGACAGGGAGGAAAGAGAGAGGAGGGCGAGGGAGAGACTGCGGAAAAAGGGACAAAGAAAAAGGAGAGTTTAATGCAGAAAAAAGAGGCAAAGGAGGTAACTTATAGAATGATGAAGTAAGTGAGAAGGATAAAGAGAGACACAATAGGAAGCTTAGGACCTAAAGGGGTTTAGGAAAAGGATTTAAGGAAAGAAAAGGTTGGAAACAGGAAAAAAGAAGGAAGACTGGTATAGAAAAAGGCTATTTAAGTGGCTCATGAGAAAATAAGGTGTGCACATGAATAAAAGGGAAGCACTTAAAGTAGAGAGTGTTAAGAGGGGCCTGGGCAATATATCGAGAATCAAGATATATTGAGATTTCTGGTTTGGCAATATAAAACATATCAATATATATATATATATAGCTTAATTTGTATTAAAATATTCATTTTAGGAGTCGCTGCTTTCACTACTTCTGAGAACAGCATGCAAAGCACAGTTAGATGGATTTCTGCATGTGTCCCAACCCCTCAACAAGCCACACTACAGAACTCACTCACACATGCTGTCCCTTATTGGAGAAAAGCAAAAAAGCTGCAGATATGTGATGTGCGCTTATTCCCATATGTTGAGACCACTACAAAAATAAAAAGATTGTAACTTGTACCCAGCATGAGTTCACTATAGCATAGCTTGTATATTTTGCATTCATGTTTAGTCAAACAAACACCTACACATGCAGAGGCATGCAGCATGTGTGTGTGGTAAGAGGTGCAGTAGTAGAACTGTGGCAAAGTGTGCGGTAATAGTTGTCAGGGCGGCACAAGTGGACATGTGAGGAGGAAGAAGAGGGGCTCTTAAGTCAGCACCTGTCGCGTGCTGGCCCCAAAGGAGTCGTGCATGCGTGTGTGTGTGTGTGTGTGTGTGGTGTAGAGGGTGAAGAATGGGAGGAAGAAGTCCTGGAAGGCAGCCCAATCCCTGGAGAACCCCCCCCCTCGCTGACACGCACAGTGTCGCCCTCCGTTCCCTGAATTATTTCTCATTTCTCATGTGAACGTACTACAGCAGGTAAAAATGAAAGCTCATAAACAAACTGTCGTGTTGAGGCGTTGCACCTAAGGTACATACTTCACAGGATGGAAAACATTGGCCAAAGTCCAAAGAAGGATTATATCACTTCCTTGTTGCTCCGTGCTTCAGTAAGGGGAAACCTAGCAGAGGTCCAGCTGTGCCCTGCTTCCTCTTTCCACTGACGGACACTTCTCTATCACTTACTGCACATCAGTGTGGACACTTCTGCATTCCCAACAGAAATCCCATCATCCCATGCTATACAACCAACTGCATATTTGTTGGAGAACTAGACTCCGCCCACTGATCCGGTACTTTGGGAGAGTACTGATACGATAGAAGCTATGCAACAGCTAATGATGTCCTGTAAAGAAGAGAACTGAAATGAACAGTGATGTGCAGTCAGGGTAGGCAAGGTAGGCAGTGCCTACCCAAGGTTGAATTGATATTTTGATTATTTGTTTTAATTATAATATAATTATACTATAGTTATCAATTATTTATTTTTCAATTTCCAATAGCCTACGTTATCTATAAGTTTGAAAGTGTTAGCATTTTGCGCTTTTCATAGCCCAAATGACTAAACAGCGCTATTTCCTGGTACAGCAGAGACGCTGCACACTCTCACTCCGCTGTAAGGCAGGAGGAGGCCACACCCTCTTCCACAGTGATGGTATTTTTAAGTACACATAACACATCTTCTGTGTATTCAGTTGCATTACCACATGCAAAATTAAAATAGTAAGTTTTTGTCCTTTTTTGGCTCCTCTACAGGAATTTTGAGAAACTATTAAAGGAGTGTGACTAACAAGATCCCTTGTGGAAGGTTGGAAACTGCACAGGATTACTGGTGAGTTGGCACTTCAAATGGCTAAATTGTTCAAGGCAACTGGTAAAACAAAGTTGTTGTGTCCCTGTGCATTTTTCTTTTGTTCCTTTGAACGAGCTACGCTAATATATCATTTTTATGTTGTGGAAGTGTGTGGTGATTTCCTAAAGCTGTAATGGCAATAAAACCATTCGATCCCAACATGATACGTATCATTTTCAGACATTATCCCCATAAAAGTCCAAGAATCCCCAGTAAAAAGACTTAACGTGAGCTGTCTGGACACTTTCACTGCATCGTGACCCCTTGTCCTGACCTCTGACACGCGGAGCGTACGCACAATGGGAAGCAATGAAACACCAGGGATACGGTAAAGTATTGCATGTCCCCAAGGTCAGAAACTTTATGAGCTACAGACAGAAGGTGGAAAAAAAGTCTAAAACAACAGGAGATGAGAAGATGAGTGGGATAGAAGTGGTACTGCTCCAAAAGCTTCACCGCTCTATAGCCACGCCCACACACACACACCTATTTCTCTATTTTGTCGGCCACCGTGGCATTGTGGAGATCCCTGAAGTAATTAAGAAACTTAATTACAATTCCTTGGGGACTAATATGGTAATGAGCTTTTTTGTGTCGCTTGGCAGAGAGGTGAAAAATCTCGTCATAATGCTGCTTGAGAAACACAGCGAAGTCATGACAGCTGAGGCGTAACGTGATGTGGCGAGCATTGACGTGTGAGGAGTTTGCGTCACCACCTGTGACGGTAGTGTCTCTCTCATGCTCGACTTGACAGAGTAAAGGTGTGACACTCAAATGACCGTACTTGTTGTGTTTAACCCCCACGAATAGAGAACAGATGTCTGGAAAAGCCACATGGCTGAAAACAACCCAGTATTGATTACATTTCGTCTGATTGACAGAGATTTTGATGAATTTTAAATCCACGTGGGCCTGGAGTAGAAAACACCCAGGCTGAACTGTGGTGAACAAGCCATTAATCCAGCCCAGCAAAAACCCAGATGTGCAGCGAATACAATCCAATCACGTCTCTGCGCCATAGAATGCGGGCGGATGCCATAACAATATACAACATCAAAGCCTATATGGTTGAAGTCTCGGAGGGGTTGAATAACCCTTTAGATTAGTGCTGTAAGTCATGGCAGCCAACCCGTGTTCAGAAAGCCAGACATCATAAATGTCCTCAGACGCTGAGTGCCGATGTTGGGCTTGACCTTGTCAACCCGTGGGTGGACGTCTCCGAGCGGAGAGATTTTAGGTGATCCGCTTCCTGAGGTTAGCGTTCAATGGGCGCTGGGGCTTTGTTTTAGATGCTGATTTCTGCCTCCAAGGCCGGGGAGACGCGATGTGAACAGGAGCAGCTGTCCAGGACGGAGCTGAAGGTTAGAAGGTGGGGGTGCAGCACGAGTCGACTTTATCTCAAAGTCCCAAAGACCTTAAACATAGATGTCCTTGACTACAGCTGCGCTCCAACAATGGCATTTCTTGATTAAATGTTCTGCTTTTTCCTCCTACACGATTATTGATTTATGTAAATATTGGCCCAGTTGAGACGTCTCAATGACTCCAACGTAAAGCTAATCTGCTGTAATTAATTACACTGTGCTTCCCCACTCTGCAACTCACTCAATGCTGAATCAAGCAATTACTTGCTATCACTAAATGCCTATTGCTAATTCATCCACCTCATTTTTTATCCTGCTGGGTAAATGGATCAAATCATACAACTCAAATCCAAATATCTACAGCCTCAAGAGAAAGAGTGGATGCTTGTGGGTCTCATAATAAGAGTGTGTTCTCACCTTGATAGCTACTTTACATTATTAGTCTTGAACATATTGACTAGTTTGAGTTTGTTAAAGTGGTCCTATGAGTCCCTTAAAACTGCATTAGGTTTATGCACTCGGGTTGTACTCCTGCACCACAAATATTGCTCATCAGATCATCATCATCGTCATGGATGACCTTAATGAGGTAGAGATTCCACACTGAGCCCTAATCTTCCTACTTTTATTTTACCCCGGCACAAAGTGTGGAAGGGGGATATAGGTTTGAGCTCCGTCCGTCCTAGGTATGGGGACAGCTTTTCTCAGCTGTTTAAGATAGGATAACCACATTTGGTATGTGGCGTCAGGGTATCAATATCTTGTTGGAGTTCGAAAATGAGAAGCGTGCAATTTTTTTTTCCGGAGTTATTGCCCTTGTTCCGTTTTTTTTTTTTTTTGGGGGGGGGGTGAATGTTGATGACTGTCTTCTTGTTGGATAAATATTCAGTTTAAAGCAGCTTATGATAAAATGTTTTCAGATAAAGCCACAGTAGATGACTCATACTGTAGATCTATAATTTGGAGAACATTTCCTTGAAAAAACAAAGAAAAACAATGTAAAAGGCTAAAATCGTCCCTCGAAAGTCTGTTTTGATCGCCATCGTAAACACACTAATGGACTTTTTTGGAAACCTTTTGTGCTTTGCATTGTGGGATGTGGAGTCCTGTAGATGGATGCATAAAAGTGTTTACTTCATTCTTGCCCCAAAAAACACTACAAAGTAGTGACTTCCCAACTTTTTCACAGACAAAAGTTGCAGCAAATCAATGGTAGGTGTTTATTTAGGGTTTACACGGAAAGATCTGAATGTGACCCCAAAAGTGAAGTAATATCACGTCAAATACGGGGAACGCACTAGAACAAAAATGTTTCCTTTTTTAGAAAATAATGTTCGATTTATTGATCTATGAGGCCAACACTGTCTTTATCTGATAGAAAATGTTTGTCTCCAGCAGCATTAACTGTTTTACTATTGTCGATGATCACTTTTCGATAATCTCACCCTCACATTTAATCTCCTTCAATAGTTCCACCCAGACAGAAAGTCTGCACGTCTCTTCAGCAAACAACAGGTGTATTTCTTAAATGAGGACCACCCTATGGGGAAATGTACATCCAAGAAAAATCCCCTACACACATACATTCACACAGACACAAAAAGAAGCTCAAGAATAAAGTGCGGGATAAAAAGTGGAGTTGGTGAATGAAGCAGGTTCGAGATGAAAGACGTTTCTTTGACATAACCGGGCTGCTGAGCCTCTGCTGGCAGGAAGACGCAAGGCTTGTGCCAACAAGGCAGATGCTGAGGCCCAGCCATCAGACGTGGAAGAAAGAAACTTGAAAAAGCAAGACCAGAGGAAGCAATGAGAACAAACAGCAGAGAGGACCATTACAGTTATAGGTGGGAAAAAAAAAGCATGGAAAGCACGGAAAAAAACATCAAGCAAATGAGTGTTTTCCATCTAATCTGAGCTTCATTCTTTCCTCTGTGTGCCTTTCAGTCAAACTTGTGTGTGCGCACACAGCACACATGGGGAAATTGCTCACATTAGCATAATCCTGCCCATGAGCATGGAAGTCATGGTTCTGCTCTCAGGAAGGCGGTGACTTATGTAGTATGCGTCTAATCATATTACAGTCAGCCGTGAGCTGATGTTTTTGGCATGTTCCTCACTGATATGCCTTTCAGACTCGGCTCTCAGCATCAGACCACCATTGCTTTGTGATGAAATCATACTGAAAGGCTTGCATTTTTTTTTTTTTTTGGGTTTGTTTTTTTAACGAACAGCTGTTGGAGTGGAAGCGTTTAACTGATATTTTATTTGGAAATACCCTTTCTATGCACTTGTCTGAAATAGTTAACTTTGTATTTATTAGTCAATCATTTGTCATGAAGGAACACCACTTTCATTAAAGCAACTGTAGATGTTTTTTTCCTTAGATGAAGATATAGTGTAGGCCTCATAGATTAATAAATCGAAGATCGTTTACTCCAAAAAAGATATAAAAGGTTGAAATTGACACTAAAAAATGTCTTGAAATGTTCACACATTGCATTGTGGGATGTGGAGTCCCATAGATGGATGCAGTGTAGTGCTTTTACTTGATTCTTACCGTGAGTTCTTGTGTTTCTTCAAGGAGGACATTGATTTGCTTGACACCATTTTTGTTCTAGTTTGTTCCTGGTATTCCCCGTGATATTACCTCACTCGGAGATTCATTCAATTTTGGCCAGATTCGGATCTTTTTGCGTAAACCCCAAAACAAACATCCAACATTGTTTTGCCACAACTTTCAGTCTGTATAAACACCAGAAATGTGTTGAAAAGCCACTTTGGCAGAGTTTTAGGGGACAAACCGAACCACAGTAAGAATGAAGTAAAAACACTTTTATGCATCCATCGACGGGACTTTACATTCCATAATGCAATGCACAATGTTTATGGTGGAGATGGAAAAAAAAAAACAAAAACTTTTTGAGCCACTGAATTTCGATTTATTAATCTATGGGTTTATTTGATTTTTCTCCAGTAACTACTTTTGAGCTTTTTCTCTCCAGCCTCTGAATAGATATGTGCAAAAAAGTGTTTCCTGCCAAATACTTTAAAACAATGACATTAGTTCTTGAAAGGAAGATTTAGGTTGGATGTAAGAAAGGTTTGAGAAACTTTTCACTAAATCAACAAGAAACCGATACAGTTTAGACTTAAACACTGAGAAAATCCTTGTTTGTATTGACATAATTCAATGTATTGCAAACACTCTGCTTTTTCTTGTTCTTTTAATACCGGTATAATAAGATCTGATTGCATCTATTGATAATAAATTGTCTGTGAACAACTTAAGAAAAAGCTTTCTAAGCTAAAACATTTTGTTGGTTTTCTAAATTAGGTAAATTAGCCCCTCCACTGATTTCCATTGTTTGATTTCAGTTAATTACATGTATGTTGTTGTACTTACTCATCCTTAAGAGCAATGTTATTGTAGAACTTCGGTCGAGGTATTCCGACAAGCTCTCAGGGGATTTTTAGCGACTTTCTACGCAAGCAGATTTGTCAGTAGTAGCTTTCACTGATGGCTGACTACTACTAGTGTGTTTAGCAAATAAACTTTTCCTTCTGTAAACATTTGTGAAAGGAAAAAAAAAACTATTTGCATATGTTGAACTTGAAGGGAAAACTGTGGTGGGTTCATTAGAGCAGTGATGGCAAGATTGCAGAGCGGCAAAAACTTAAAGCAGATAAATAAACTACGAACAAATCTTTTAATCACATTTAAAATGCAGAGGAGGAAGGTCTGTATTGACTTAGTGGCATATAGTGATCCCCTTGTTTGCTGGTGTTTAAGTGAAGGGGAACAGGCCAGCTAAGTTTTATCAGATGGCCCGTGCGCTTCATAATTTTCAACATACGGCTCTCATCTGTTTTGTACCCCACACAGTTGCACTGCTATAATCTGTGTGTGTTCACTTGCGCGCGCACACACACACACACATGCCATGATATTGATAATATCATCCCGACCTACACGTCCCCTTTCATGGTCTGCATGTGTCCTGTGTGGGATTCTCCGAGGGTGGAACTGAGGATGAGGCTTTTCTGGAAGTTCTGGAGACTCTTGGGACATGTGTGGCCCCCGTCGGCCAGAAGGCAAACTGAATCAGGATATCAATCACCATCACCAGTGGCTGACAAAGGGACAATTCAGATGCAGGAAGTTCAGCTGCCTTGCTAATTGTTTAGTGTTTGTTGTGACCCCATGTGCAATTCTCATATGTTCCCCCACTGTCTTAGCTGGTAGCTGGACACACACATACACACACAGATGAGATAAACTCCTTGGTCTCCGCAGCTCTTCCTCCATGACATCACGAAAACCAAATGAACTTGAGTGACAGGCGGTCTGTTTGTTTTCCTCTTCAAGACGGAGTCCATTTCCTGTGCTCCCTTTGTTTTAGACCCTAGATTAAAAAAAGATCTCCCTTTTAAAAAGTGTGTTTACATTGTGTGAGCGCTTTGAGGGAAAGCACAAAGCCGCCACACAGTGGGTGGATTATAAACTTGGACTGAGTTTCAAACAGACTGGATTTATAAACACAGAATTCCCCCACACTCTACTCACTGGTCCCAGCCTGCTAGCGCATTACAGTGGATCAAACGCAGACGAGATCCGTCTTTGCACTTGGACATATTACTGTGTGTCAGCGCTTCACTTGGGGGTTTGCACCTACTTGTGCCTCAAGTTATTTTAACGTCTTACACGGCGTTCTTCATTATACATCTTTTCGTGCGAGTTAGCGCCTTGCATGATGGATGCACATCTGTCGGGCGATCACCGGTTGCTCTGAGGCACACGAAGGAGCACGACCTGGGATTTCGATGTCCAATCGAAGGACCACAAATGCCTGAGTACCCATAATGTGCCAGCTGTTCAGAATGTGCAGTAATTGCACTGTTGGCAGGGGTCCACGCGGGGGCCCCTCTGCTGTGACTCCTTCCTCACACTTGGCGCCGTGCCAAGCCCTCCCGCATACTGCCTCTATGACCCATCCCAGAACCACCCAACAGCACCCCACACCCACACCCAGGCCCACCCTAAAGCTTCACTGCAGACCCACATCTTCCCCTAAACCTCTTCCACCCATTACCACCAGCCCTCTGTTCCACATTCCGAGGGGGGACACTGGTTAAATCTAATCCCATAATAAGACACTCAGCTGTCCAGGAAAAGAAAGAGAGCTTTCCTCTGGTACACTCTAGACTTCCTTTTTTTTTTCTTTCTCGTCTCTTCACCCCAAATGGAGGCAAGATGACACTTTGGGCCCCTTAGCCAGTTGCCTTTGTCTTTCTTTGGGGTTGATTTATCCTTTCTTCCTTTCTTTCTCTCCCTCATCTTTTCTGTTTTTTCATCAGTGGTGTAATATTTCCTTTATTTTGTGTCAAAAGTCCCAGAACATAGTTACGGGAAGGCCATGTTTAAGGGCCACATGGCTCTTTACACACACATGTTCAATTTCCATTGCACAGATGAAAGCAATTTCTACATTACATCCCCGAGTCCTTTAGGAGCTTTGATTCATGCCAGCAATTCACTTGGCAAATGACAGCGTCAGGATAATATTATATTGAGTTTAAAGGTGAAATGTAAATTTCACAGGATTTTGTAGCTTTTAGTTAAATGGAATTAGTCAGCTTTATATCTTGAACTGATTAAAAAAAAAACAAAAAAAAAAAAAACTGGCCACCTGACAATTATAATATCACAACAGACAATTGCAATACATGTCACGTTCAGTCTGTCTTTTTATTGTCCTTGTGTTACATTAACAATTGCGTTAAAATCTACTGTAGGAAAAGGAAACATACCACTCACTTTTATAAAGATCATCCACATGCTTTTATGTTGAAACTCCAAAATGAGCGCACGCCAATGTTCAGTTGAATAGGAATGAAATGTTTTGTACAACTGCTGTGTTTGTTTTGGCAACATTTAGACAAATATGGCAATATTCACCTCTGCCCAAGATCAACACCCCGAATGTCCTACCATTATGTGTGCGCACACATAATAGGTGGGGCCTCTGATTTTCCGTTTCAAAATTTCACAAATTACTCATTTCCGCGTAACTTTACACTTTGCTGTTCTGTTTCAACATCTTTCCCTTGTTTAGATGACTTTACTGCATATTTAACGTCCCAAAATTGTACAGAGCACGCTAAATATGGGTAATAAAGTTTACTACTGGTATTAAATTTACATTTTTATATGCTTCAAAGAATGTATGTAAACTGACCACACTGCTAGACCTGATTAACCAGAAAAACACTGTGTGATATGGTCCCAAAATATTACCCGTGACACCTTTAACTGCTGAATCATGCTCGTGTTTGGCCAGAAATCAGTGTCTGGAGATGTAATGCTTCTGGTGTGACGTGTCACCAGGTAAACCCATCACCACTTCACCTACTACACGAGCAGATAAACCTGTCTTTGTACCAGTGCCTTTTGGGATTTGAACGCAGTCATAATAATCTGAACCGCACGTTCATCTCTACATATAACGTAGCAAGAGATTTAGCACGATTATTGACGGAAATGAACGTATTTGTCCGTATGTTACACTTTTTAGACATTCAGTCACCATTTTTTCAATTCAATTCAATTCAATGCCTTTATTGTTGTTATACAAAGTATAATGAGTTTGGGAGCGTCTCCTATTTACAGTGCAGAACATGTTAAAATAATGCAAACATTACAAAGTTCATTAACAATATAGAGATAAAAAAGATTATTTTTTCGGGGGGAAATACTGTGTAAGTGATAAAGGTGTCCCGAGCCGATATTGATATCGGATATCGGTCCGATATCAGCCAGAAAACGAATTTGGGATTGTATCGGACTGCATCTAAAATCACCGCTCCATCACTTCTATCTGTGTTTCACACTCCAACAATGTAACCTACTGTTGCTGACTATTGTTCTCCGTTTGAGTAACGTCACTTGATCAAGCCTTTTCTATAACATTCCACACTACAAAATAAGTAATAAAAGTATGTATGATTTGCACTAATATCGTATTGGATCAATGTCGGTATTGGCCGATTCGCAAGACTGTAATATCGGTATCATATCGGAAGTGAAAAAGGAAAAAGTTGTATTGAGACATCCCTAGTAAGTGACCATATTGTCTCAAAACATGCATGTGGGGCCTTTACTTGTCATGTTGGGGTCAGATTTTACTTAAAGAGAGAAAAATTGGCAGTAGAACAGAATAGAATACACATTTATTGATCCCCAGATGGGAAATTCACATTTGCAGCAACACAATATAAGCAAAAAAAAAAAAAAAAAAACACTAACATAGCATAATAGGGCAATAGGATATACATAAATGAGAAAAAACAACACTAGCAGAAAAAACAATAAATGTGTAAATGGCATTAGGTGGAGGGGGTGGGGGGGTTCAGTGTGGGGACAGTCTATTGAGTTAAACAGATGTGAACCTCAAGGAAACTGTGCGTTTTAAGACTTTTCTCTGTAAGATCCGATGTTCACATCGTTTATTTTCTCATCATAAATACAGAATGTGTGTACATTTTTATTAGAAGGTATATCAAAAATGCATGTATGTAATATGTAATGTTTATTTTCTGAGAATGTGCCTTGAAAACAAAACAAAAAAACAAGTATGGGAAACATGCCTGTAACTGTGTAAGAGGATTATTAAACTACTTCATTGACCTTCGACGTCATCAATAGTAGGATCCTAATCCTGCCTCTGTCGTCCGCTACAACATCTAAACAACTGCAGCTTTGCATCAGGCACATTTCATTAACGCATTCATTCAACACACGATGATGGGTATAGATGCTTGTATCTAGCGGCAACTATCTGAATGTGTTAATTAGGTTATGTTTCTATCAGTTATCAGTTAATGTGATTAGACAGATTAGACAAGCGTGCACACATAAACATCGGCCGTATTGGGAGCATTAGCCTAATCCGAAGGCAATAAAAGTATTGGGAATTTAATTTGAGTGCCTTGGTTGTTGTTTGGTTTATAACAATAGAGTTCAGCAGATTGAAGAAGTGTTTGTTTCCACTTGTTTACTCAGTGGTTAAAGGGTTTCCTGCATGCGGAATGCGTGATTTCTTTGTAGTTCATAGATCAGTGTGTGAAAAGGGATAAAACTCAGCGAAGGTGCGTCTGTGTACGTATGTGTCTGGGGTTTTTTTGTGTGTTTGTGAGGAAATCACCAAAGTGTGTTATCAGGTTGTGCAGCCTGGGAAACTGGAGCGAGCTGAGATAAACTGAAGACAGATAAAAGCATCGGGGTCCTAAACAGAAGAGACGCATCAAGTCAGAACTCATTTTTTTTCGGTAAAACATATTTTTTTTAACTAAATAAGAGTAGTTGATGTTTTATTTTATTATTATTATTATACATCAATTTTATATATATATATATATATATATATATATATATATATATATAGCGCTTTTCTGGGTACTTAAAGTCGCTTTACAATGAAGGGAACAGTGTTGGGGTTTGGTGTCTTGCTCAAAGGCATTTCAGCAGTGCTCGAGAAGTGCCTTAGCACCTCTCCAGCCACCAGAACAACTTCCGTTATTTATCTATTTTTTTTTTTTACAGATGTTGCCTTGCACGATGATCTTTGTGTTTGTGTATCCCACCACAGTAATCAACTCTTATGCCTCTTTCCCTTGTGTTTACCATGCCTGTTTATCCTGGAGAAGCAAAGAATGAGGGGGCAGGGGGAGGGTAATGTTGCTTGTGGTCATGGTGTGGGGGGTGGGTGGGGAGGGGGGAAACCAAAACAACAGATGGACGATGTAGTGTCTGTAACCCAGATTCTATCGCTCTAATCCTATCCCCACTGCAAGAACGTCCACATTGCATGCTGGACCCGACGCTCCAAATGACCATTCGGATTTGAACCTGGCTGAGCTGGAGATAACTGGTTAACTACACAACTGCTGCTGCGTATCTTAGCTACAACACTTTGGGGTCGTGTCTTTAATTCTTACCACTGCAGAACAATCGTAGGTCAGACTCAGATCACCATTAGATGTTGAGTCAATGGTTAAAAAAAAAAAAAAAAAGAATTACTATAATGATAATACGTGATCATAGATTTAGAATTGTATTCTCGTAATTGATCATTATTTACAACTATACGTAATTATAATTGTAATTTGAATTTTTAAAATCTGTTACTGTCGTAGTTAAAGATTAAATCGGGGCTTTTGCCTTTATTGGTCATATATGTATTCACATATATGAAATGTGTCCCCTGCATTTAACCCATTCCTGAGGATCAGCAATGAAATTGTAATTGAGTTTCGATAATTGACTTTGTAATTGTCATGAACATTTTTAGAGAAATTGTCAATTATAATTTAACGCAAAACTGAGGAAGCGTGTTACAGTTCTACACATATGTATTTAACAATTATAAAAACATGTATTTTACCATTAAAAAAAAAAAGAAATTGAGGGGTATACTGATACAAAAAAGGATTAGATGCCCAAACCTAAAATATTAAAACTTATATTTTCATTGATAAGGAAGGCAACCAATAGGGATGTATCCTTTTTAACAATAGTCAACAATAGTAGGGATGAGAAAAACTGACCCATTTATAATTAACCAATTGTTTACATACATTTCAACCTTCAATATAATACAGTATCTACAATATTCTACAATTTAATAAATATAATATATATCGGAGATTTTAGATGCAGTCCGATAAAATCCGATATTTGTTTTCTGGCTGATATCGTACCGATATCAATATTGGATCGGGACACCCCTAGTAACCAATAGATAGGAAATAAATTAGATGATAGATAATTGTTTATAGTGTATTTTACAGCTGATATAGGACCTGTTATCATAAGAGATGCTAACAGAAAGCTAACACAAGAGGAAGGTTGACTTTTCTTAGGTTATCTACAGTAATTGTGATGAATTGGAATTAAACTTTGTAATTGTAATTGCCTTTGAGGATAAAAAGAAGTTGTAATTTCATTGTAATTGGAAAAAATGCAGGTCACTGTAATTGTAATTGAATTGTAATTGAACATAGACAATTGAAAACATAATTGTAGCTGAAAAATGTAATTGACCCCAAACCTGATAGATGCCGTGTAGAACATTCCGGTAGAATGGATTCCTGACTCATTTGAAGCGCGCGCTTGGAGTGGGGGTTTGTTCTGGGACATAGTCAGCTGCCAGGGGGCCTTAGCAAGGTGATGGGGCAACATCCGTCAGCTGATTTAATGTTGGGGGGTGTGGGGGTGGGGTCGCGTCAGTCAGTCAGCTGACGATGTTGGGGGTTTGGTTGTTGATGTCTCCTCTAAATCAGTCAGCTGGCATAACATCGTCAGAAGACCTTAAAAAAGAAGGTCAGGATGAGGATTACTAAAGCAAGCCTTAATACTGTGCACCCCCCACCCCCCTCCCCCAAACGATGACATGCACCTTTAAAGAGCAGTGCCTTTTTAAAATTCATATTATACATGGCTTTAACTTACAACCCCCAGCAATGTGTTTTGAGGATTATAAAATAAGATAGATTTGAGTCTTCGGTTTTGTAATCCCCCCCCCCCCCCACTCATGACTCCCCCTGTGTTTCTTTCACTGCCACAGCCAGGCACCATCGCCTGTCCAAGGTCAAAGACAGTATGTCAGAGCTTTGTAGGGCAGGTCAGGGGTCTTGTTCTTTGCGAGGATAAATTAGTTGATTAGGAATCCCTAATAACGCAGCGTCTAATCTGTTTCAGAGTGCCAGCCTCCAGCTTAGCTGTGTCGCCAGCTGCCTTTAGCACTGAAAAGAAGAAGAATAGTAGCTGAAGACATACAGGGGTGATTAAAAGATTGATGTCTGCTTCGGGCTGGGCGATATGGACCAAAACTCATAGCATGTATATGTTTTTTCAAAATATTGTTATACGATATAAATTTTGATAATTTTATTTCAAATTAAGTCTGACCAAAAAGACAATTCTGGGTTAAATTTGCTGATCCAAATGCCACAAAGTAGGGGTGTGTATTGCCTGGCATCTGGCGATACAATTCGTATCCCGATACATAGGTTACAATACGATACGATATATCCCGATATTAAAGTATAAGGCGATTATTGCAATTTTTATATATATATATGACTTAAGAAACAACTAATCTGTAAATGTTTACACCTTCATGAGAACACTATGTATGAAATATATTTTATTGGTATATTTTACACTCAAAACATTGGCTTTAACATGCCAACTTAAAAAAAAAAAAAAAAACATACAATCTGCCTGTGACTTTTAAACCAACTTTGACTTTAGTGCAACTTTTTTTAGATTAAAAAAAAAAAACACAAGCTGGTCAACATGCCCAGGTTTCAGCGCACTTATTTATGTGGTTACAATGTCTCCTGCAGTGAAAAAGACTTTCCTGGTTAAATAAAGGTTAAATTTTTTATATATATATATATTTATTTATTTATTTATTTTTTAAATAAAAAAAAAATCGATATGGATTCATATACTGCGATATATCGCCGAATCGTTTTTTTTTTCAACAACCCTACCACTTAGGCTCATTTCTTAACAAGCAGTTGCACAATATGGGCTACTTAAGTATTTATTTTCCTATAAGGGACAGCACATGTGAGTGAGCACTGTAGTGTGGCTTGTTTAAGGAAAGGTCTGGGTTAGAACGTACTCAGCAATCCATCTAATAGTGTTTTTTAGATGTATGCTACGTCTGCTTTCAGAAAATGACTTTTCCTACATGAATTGTGTATTGTCACAGATGGTTCACACAGTATATCGACGGGGGTTGTTTTGTACGATCTAATGAGCGCTGAGATTGTGTTTATCCATAATTGTGTAATGCAGGTCAAGCATTAATTTAACACTTGTCAGACCCTTAATTAGTCTCAGGTTGTGCCTCTGAGCTTCTGTCACACCATTGTTTTCTCTTCATTAAGGGTTTATTGATTATTGGGTTTGCAAAAAAAAAATTCTTAGTATTGAGCTTTGCGCTTCCCGCCAGCATCCCAGTCACATAGAACTAATCCTCCTGAACAGTCAGTGACGACTGGTCAGCATTTCTGTTTGATCAATACGATCCCAGCGCTGACGCTGCAGAACACGAGCCAGACAGGGATCAATGAGTCTGTAATGGGATCAAAACCAGCCGTTGCCATAGGGATTTCAAGGTTAAAATCATCACGCAAGGTGAGAATCTGAACCACATGAAGTTGTTTCCACGGCTGCAACATTAAAGGGAAACTCAGCCCATGAAATGAAAGCAGATTAGATAATTAGTTCAAAGCTGAACAAAACTTTGCTCATTTTCTTTTGAGTGATTTATATCAACTTTTTTGCCTATGAATGCACAAATTATCCCTTCAAGGTGCCGTCTGGAATCCTGGAAAGCTAGCATGATTTGAGCTAGCAACAGCTCCTCCCCCTCCTGTCTGCCTTTATTGGGGCTTTATCCAAAGCCGCGCCCCCACAAGCTTTGATGTGCATCTGATATAAAAATAACAAATTACCCCAGAAGCAAAACAAATAACAGAAAAACGCCAACCACTGCATCACTTCTCAGGCCCTTCAAATGCCTTAATTGGGGTCATGATTTCTGAGCACACAGGAAAATGGAGGGACGGGGGGGGAGGGTGGAGGACAAGACATCAAGGCCTCTTTATTCGGACTGAATGGCAGGGATTGGTCCGAGTTTTTACAGAATTTTAGCTGCTACAGAAATCTCTTTTCTTCCCATTGGAGTCTTTGAACTACTATTCCTCCATAAACTCTCTACCATTCCTCCAATCTGACGTTTTAGTGCTGAGCTATGTGTCATTAGGATCGGCCGGCCAATTGATTGGTGCCGATCTCCCTGATTTTGGGTGATCGGCGATTGGCCGATCTTTTCTACCTCCGCAAAGGTCTTAAAGTCAGTCACTGTCCCGTTCTGCTGTGAGTTGACTGACAGACCCGCCCACCAGCTCATGTGTCGTGTGTGTGCTGCGCATGCCTCTATTAACACTGGACGACAACAACAGCCGGAGCAGCCGTTAGCATAGCATGTGTTGTTCAATATTTTACAATAAAATAAGTTTGGAACATTCAAGGTGTATGATGTCAGTTAAGAAAAAAAATCGAAATTGGTATCGGCCAGAAAATTGCAATCGGTGCATTCCTAATGTGTCATCCAGTTCCGTGGGTGTTATGATGTTATTCCTAAGAAGACCAGAAGATTCACAATTGATGGACTTTGACATTGCACTCACCAGGAAATGAAAATCGGGCTTAAAAATTAGCAGTGGGCATTTGTACGCCACTATCGGCCCTCTTACTACAAATCAACGCATTCCTTCCAGCTGAACAAGGGATGTCTATGCTACCATGGGAACCATAGGATGCCTTTAACCTCATAAAATCGGTTGGAGTTACGTGAATGGCGCACTTCCTTGAGTAATTACTACGTTATAGTTTGCCTAACCTCCACCAGTGTGCATTTTAAGTGCTTTTCATTACATTATGAAGCTTCTGAATTGCGTCTCTTTTCCTTCTAGTAAAGTTTAAATATAAGTTGAGCCGTCTTTGTCATTTGGGTTGAGTATCTCTTTAAGAGTTTGCCTAAAAATAGAGCGTCAAGAGTCATCCTGATATAGACGAGTCACTCCACATGATGACTAAAAAAAGCTACTTACTGATGCTCAGCACAGGTCTGCAGATGCAACGCGCTATTAGTTCCCATTAAGTTAATGATCCATTTAACACAAAAGTTCTTTATAGGTGATGTTGATGGCCAATCGGATAATCAATTAAATTAGGAAAAACTAGTGCAATGACTCCTTCCTGATGAGAGGAGACATATGTAGACAGGTCTATGACTTTGGAATTGAGCCGTGACAGAGGTCATGGGCAAACTGGAGAAACAGCCAGCTGAATCAGCAGGAGTCACAACCGGTAGGGTGTGAGGTTAAAGGTCAAGGCCTCCGCTTTCCAGACAGTCGTAAACTTGCTCCTTTTTGAGCAGAAACCCAGTTGTGACCTATTAGGGCGATGGGTGCCTGAGAATGGACATGGTTCTGGGTGTTACATTAACATATTTTTACAGATTCAGGTGTCCAAGTGGGTTTCCTCGAGTTGCAGCAATGCATTTGTTTGATCAATCATCGGGAAATCATCAATAAATCATTTGTTTGTTTTACAAGTGTCCTGTTAATCTGTAACGCACATAATAACTGTTTCACCGGTTAAAAAAAAAAAAGAAAAAAAAAGTCTTATACATTATCACTAAGAGTGTAAGAAAAAAACGTATTTGTGATATGTCACAATATTTCACCGTGTGATTATCATGTCGATCCAAAAATTGTCCAAATCGATTTTTTTAATCATGTTTTTTACCGAAAACATTTAATTGTGCTAACAAATGCATAACACGTAAAACGCCCGGTCACTAGACTCTCGTCAAGGTGAAATTTGTTATTATTGATATCGCAATGTATATATCGTATTGTTTAGTATCAGGATGTAGCGTATCGTGACTCGTGAATCGTATCGTATGGTCAGATTGTTGGTAATGCTCAATGCACGCTCCTAATTATCAACACAAGTTAAATTCTATATACCGTTAGATATTTGACTTTTAGCGGTAACATGTCTGACTGTTTTTCGAACGTACTGTACGTACAGTATGTGATTGATTCATCTGTTCCCTTCATACTTCATTACATGAATTCATGAAGGAAATCTTTTGCGGGTGTTTCTAAAATCCTTCTTTCAGTCCTTTTACAATGCAAAACTACATCAGGACTTCTTTTGGTAGGTAAGCTTGTATGACCGATGCCGACTCCAACTTGTAAACAGAGCTGTGCACGAGGAAAACGGGGCTCATTTTTGGCTCCTCTGCTGGGGGTCTCGGGCGGGGGGCTGTCTGGGCCCTTCCCTCGGGGGGTTGGGTGCTCGGCCGCGGGGGGGTTGCCTGGGGCTCCCTGGCCTCCGCTCTTTCTGCTGGCCTGACTGCATCTGCGGGCCCAGGGCAGTTCCTGGGCTTGCAGTAGCGTTTTTTTTTTTTTTTTTTTTGCACATATGCTGGTATACGAAGAACAGTCTATTCTTCCCCACCTTTTCTATTTCCTGCCTTGAGTCTCTCCTCCCTTCTCCCTTTCCCCTCCCCTTCCCCCTCCCCATCCACTTAGGTGTAACACTGCTCTCCCTTTTTATATCCTCCCTATAATAAAAGATTTCTTACCCTTCCTTAGGGAGGGCTGGTGATGGTCAAAATTAAGCAATAAAATAAATCAATGTATTTTATTGCAATAACAAAATATGCATTGCTGTCTCATAATGATTGCACTTCCTGTGGTGTTGACCTTTGACAGCATGTGCAGACAAAAAGAAGAAAAAAGTTGAGCATGCGCTTTTTTTTTCAAAATGTGGAGAGGGCGTTAAACTACTTTCACACTTTCACACCACGGTGCTCAATAAAGAAGTGAACAGTTCCGAATTTCCAATATTGGTTAGTTTTTGCGTAGAGAGTTTTACATGTGTAGTACATGGAAACAGACTATCCATTGGGAGGAAAGGAACCGGAGAGATATTGGTGTGAAAGGACCCTTCAGCTAATGTATTGGCGTCAGATGCTACAGAACACAAAGTCGAGTGGATTCTGGGAGAAGAGAGAAGAACCACAAGCAGAGGAACAGAAAGGAAACAGGCGGCCCTGTAGAAAGGAGCGTGGGCAGGTGGCATTAGCGGTGAAATCCATAGAAGAGGTGAAAAAAAAGACTCTGAGTTTTAAGAGCCCTATCACCACAGCAATTAAAGGAGCCTTCAAAGAGTCGCTCTAATCAGCCGTTGAATAAAGATAGGAGCAGGCGGCGCTTTGGATGGCCCCTGCTCCTGTAATCTAACACCTACTGGCCTGCACTCAGTGGCCCCTTGAACTCAATGCATGTGTGTGTCTGTGCGTGTGCATTGTGTGTTTATGTATCTTTGGTTCCACTCAAACACGAGTTGGTGGCGTACACTCAGTCTCCGGACGTGTTTCTGACAGCCTCTGAGTGGTTAACGGACTCTTAAAAGGCAGATGAACCTGTTTCAGCTTCCTCTCTGCATTGTTGTGTTTTGTGTCCGTCGCTCATGTCTGACCTCAGTCTGAAATCAAAGAGAGACGCAGCAGTTATGTGTGCTTTGCTAATATGTGGAAGTTACAGTGGGCCAGTCTGCCCTCTGTGTAGCCGTGACCCTTCAGCTTTACCTGCCGTCTTATCTGCTGCACCATAGACTCATTCTTCATGTGTGCAGGTTCTCACTGTGATAAGGTGGCGAGCGGTGAGTCAATACTCCAGCCTTGGGTCTGTCTTGGTGAGCCTCTCCCAGCTTAAAGAGGCACCGTGTGGACAGAGCAGATTCCAGGCTGAGCAATGAGTTTGCTTAAGGCACACAGAGGCCCAGATAGACAGGTGAAAAGGACTTTGCACAATGTCAGTGGATGTCATTCCACAATGTTAAAGTTTACAGGGTAGATTGCATGAGTTTGACCTAAGTGTGTGGAGATAGTGTTATGGCTTTCTATTGATGTTCATGTGGAAGGGTGTGAAGATACTAAATCCACCCCCTTTTGAATCTGAATTTATTAAATTAGTCAATCCTGAGGTCAGCCATCTTTGCATTAAAATTGATTTTAATTGATCTTTGCCAGCATTTGGCAGTTATCTGGATTATTGATTCTGATCATGGCACCATGATCATTCACACTTTAAACAAACTGTCACCGTAACAGGAATTAGTTGATGGAATGCACTTCAGAAGGAAATAAAACAGTCAGGAACTCTCCTAAAATTTAAGAAACGCATAAAAACTGCAATCTTAAATAAGAAAATGAGATTTGAATATAAATAACATGAGATGTTTGATTTTTGATTTGAGCAAACTTGAAAATGATGGCAGATGTTATAAGATTTTACTGTTTTCTGCTCCATTTCATTCATATTTTTTTTTTTCGTTTTTCAATGTGGAGGAGAAAGACATTTTTTAATGTCTTGAATGAAATTGACAAACAAACTTAAGCAAGGGTATTCAATTAAAATTCAAGAAGATCCAGTAAGCGAAAAATATCTTGAACCATCAGAATGTCTAATTATATTGTGTAATTTCTATTAAAGTTGTCTTGTAGTGACATCAACTTCTTCACATTATCAATAACTGATTGATTAACTGTTAAAAGGAATTATTTACAATTCCAATGCTTGTTTTTTTTGTTTTTACTTTAAAAAAGTTTTTTCGTCACATAATAGAACTTGACATTTACATAAAACTAATGGCACAATGTACACTCATTAAAAAAATAGGGCTGATTTAAGATTAAAATATTAAGATAAATGTGTCTGATTAAGATTTGTTTAGTCCAAACTTTTTCACACACTCACTTTCTTTTCCTCTTATTTTAAACTTGTTTCAACTTTCACTGAACTCTAGCTTGTCCTGCTAGGATTTTAAATCTTAATTTACAAAACGTCATAATAATGTGTGTAATAACTAAGAGGATAACTTACAACTAATTTAAAAAAAAAACTGTATTATTTATAAACTGTGTGTGTGTAATGTGTAGTAGTAAAATAACATGAATTTAAAGAACTTCCAGACTTCTGAGGGAACACCCACGGACACGTTGGGCAGGAAATGTGTGGCTCGGGATCTTGGTGGACTGGTCATACTGGGAGAGACTGCAATAGCCGCGCAGGATCAAAGTAGAAGCACTACATTTAGTTTTAATTGATTAGTCTGTCGGTCCAGGTCCGCAGGGTACCTATCGTGGGTCTGAACATGGACCGGGGTCCACAATTTGATGACCTCTCCTTCAAAGGCCTGTATGAAGTGTCAATCCCCATTTTTTAAACGATACAGTAGGTCCAAATGTATGATTTATGATAAATCGCAATGACATGCGCAACCCGGATCTGATCCAGATGGAACTCAGTGGGATGATTGAGGAACAAATTCAACACAACTGAGTCAAATTTCATAAAGATCAGTCAATTACGAACTGAGATATGATTTTAAAAAATGTTGTCAAAGATGAAAAATAGAGATTTTTTGATTCTTCAAAATGATCCAGAATCAGTGTGTTGATCCAAAATTTGGAATGGAATCTTCCATGGCTTAAGGTAGGCAATATCTGGTTAATATTTTGTCAAAATCCATCAAGTACTTTTGATGTAATCCTGTAAACAGACAAATAAATAAGCGCTGGTGGAGGTAGTATCTAAAAGTAGAAATCAATACTGAGAATATTCTGTTCATCTTTTCTATGCATCAAAAGTTAAAGCACAAGCGATTTACGTGGATTTAATGAAAAGCGGTAAAGATTCAGAAACATGTCCCCTAAATCCTTCTCCCCCTCCTCCTTATTGACCCGCATCACCTTAACCCTCCCTTGCACATCCCTTTGGTTAAGCTGGCATTATCAGCAGGCTCATTAGGACAGCATTAGTGTCAGAGATGGACACAGTGATAGGGCTCCACAGCTGGATCAGGGAAGCCAGAGAACACCTCAAGCCTGTTTGGAAATCATTTCGGCTGCCTCGAGGTCGCTTCATGCTATTGTTTCGGGATGCCTCTGTTCTGACACCAGAGGTCAAAGGTCCCTCGTCCACAGGAGCCGTCCTGCTCCTTCCCCCTGATGCACTGTCACTATGATTCACCACTCACACGGGTCCCTGTCACTCGGACCCGACTCAGCCGCCACTCACACCAGTGTGAATATGTAGAGCTGCGCTTTAAGGCAAACACATGCTTTTACTACCAACGGCTCCTCACAGGCTGTCGTCCATTTTGAAAAATATACGCAAAACATCAGTGTGTGAACTGGACAAATGCTTTATACAAATTATGCATACACAAATCATATACGCTTCAAAACACATGATGAAAATGGAATTCTGGCACAATGAAATACACAACATGCATGACGAAAACAATTTTACAATGTCAAAAATTCAGTTGCGCAGTATTATATCCCATAGCTCAATATTTTCATTTGAACCATACAGGCCCATCAATCTCATGTGTTTAACTGGCCCCGTATCATAAGCAAGATACGACCCTTCATACAAGTAAGCACTGCCAACTGTGTACACCAGGTTCGATTCTTGCTATATATGGACTATGTAAGTGCATAGAGCCCCTCGAGCCACGACGGGGCCTAAAAGCTGAGTCCTAGCAGAGCTTTATATATTGTTCTACTCAAATTAAGATGTACTATAATATAAGACGTTGAACTTTCATTAGAATTATGAATTTGAAGTTGTGATGGTCATAGCCTGTTTACAAAGTCAAGTGTAATAACTTGGGGCCCCCAAATAATTTTTCTTATTTGAAGAGATCGACTTCATGGATAACATGTTCATCTGCTGTCACCATAAAGAGGTAATTGGTTTACTTAACTGGTCCATGGTCATGATTTGATGGCATATAGATGTGTTTACAGATAAAACTATGACTAACTTAAAACTACTGGGCATGATAACTAACATTTTAACTGTATATTTCATCCATAGTTTGTACTTGTCCTCTACAGATGCCATTGTGTTCCCAACAAGCCAAAGTGATATTTCTTCTGTTTTACGCATTGAAAGCTACAAAAGCGGAAGTTTATCTTATGGCTTTACGCGGAAACAATCGAATATGGCCAAAATCTCTTGGAGCAATGTCATATCATGGGGAACACAGTAAAGCAACCAGAACAAAAATAACATCAAGCAAATCCCTGTCTTTCTTGTCTGGTGAAGAAACCCAAGAAGTAACAGTAAGAATGAAGTAAAAAGACTTCTTAAAAGAAACTTTACTGCTTCAGCACCATCTTTGCATTCATCAACTGGATTCCCAGTCCCACAATGTATTGCGCAAACCTTTTCCGAAGTTCAAGTCACACGTCCATTTATCAACAAACCCAATCTTGCGAGTGGCAATGTCAAACTTCGACATTTGTTAGTAAATTCACTACTTTTTTGAGAGAAAAAACTTTGATTGAGGCGTACAGTGTCTCTATCTGTGTGATAAAAGTTGTTGGTTCCCGTCACCAGCAGCTTTAACATACTGAAACATTAATTCATGTCCCAACAGGGTCTTCTGCCTTGTTTATGTATAGAGTTGGTTAGTTGTTAAAAGTATGAATTATGGTTTTTGGACTATGATAATCTCCTTAAACATGTTTCTATTGATAAAGAATGTTTTAACGTTTTGTCCGTACAGGTTCTCTCTAATGGTATCTCTTCTCCCAATGACCTGGCCTTTATATTGGCATTTGTTTGATTTCAAATGAGGATGTAGACTCTTATGGTCAAAGCCTGTAACATAATTCGAGGGATGAATTCAGTCTTTGGTGTTAACACATTTCACACCAGATTATGGTGTGAAAGTCACAGCTAAAGTCTTTGCGGCCTTGGCCCTGTGACCCAGATAGCCCCACTTAGAAAACCACTGCTCACATTCCCAACAGCAGCAAATGGATACTTCCCCTAATCATTAACACACAAATGGACCATGTTCCTATGTGCTTGTGTGTGGTGAAATGTGTGTTGGTTAGCTACTTTGTGCTGGCCATAAAGCGCTGCTAGACATGAAAAGCTGAGAAGTACTTAGAGCTTGGGTTTAAATTTAGCCGCACAAGATAGAAGCAGTCATTCTCAAAGCCTGAACCTCTGTCACATTCACTCGCTGTGCCTTTTGAGTGTGTGTGTGTACCAAACTTTAATGTGTATTTAAGAACGGATGTTTAAATGGGTGTTTTTATCAGTTACAAATGCAAACAGTAGACGTTGGTGGGACTTTATTTGTTAAGGTGTTCTCATTATGACAAACGGAAAGGTGTTTGAACTCTGTGTGTTTGTGTTTGTGTACGTGAGCGTGTTTCTGTGAGCTCTGTGATAGTTTTCTCCCCGAAGGCTGCTCATTAATGAAAAGAATGAGAGAGCGAAAGAAAATCGAGCAGGTGAAATGAGATGAAAAGCAGACTCAACAGTATCAGGTGTTCAGGTGTGTAAACGCAGAGATCAGAGCAGAGGTGTGTGTGTGTGTGGTGATATGTTCGCCTATAGGCTTCACCTTCACAGTGACCCTCCTTGAGGGGATTTGATAGAATGTTTAGGTCTGACGGTAACGTGTGAGGTCAGAGTTCAGCACGTCATCGGTAGTAGTACTACTGGGGATTTCTGCTGCGTCACGGCTCTGATCCAGTTTTGCCACGCTGTTCGCCGTCCGGTAATTCCCACCGGTTGCGTTTTGAGTGCGCCGCGGTGCACTCCGGTTGGACAACTGTGACGTCATGAGACAGAGGAGTTCTCACGCGAGACTGCAGTTAAAGGTATGTGTTAAAAACGCAACAATACACATATTTGGTGATGTAATTACTTGAAATATAATCAGAACTGTTTTATTTTGAAAAGTAACCGGATATTTTATTGTGGAGTACGTTCTTAAATTCCTGTTTAGCTTCATTTGATCAGTGCTGATTGATGCGTTTTGCTCCGGTGTCCACCAGAAATAGAAGTCCTGCGTATATCTGGTGGAGGGCACCGGACTACCGCAACTGGGAAGGAGCAGACACGCATCGCAGCGGACCCGGTGGAAATTAACACAGACTAAAGAGGAAACCTATCAACTGCGGTGGAGCGGCGGTGACGTACCGCTGCGGAGCCGCACCGCTGCGGAGCCGCATCCAGTGGAAAATGGGGGTTGGATTACCTGTGTGACAAACTTAACAAACATCAAGCAGCAAGGGGGTCTTTCATCTATTGCTTGCCCCTAAAATCTTGAGCGATCATTTCATCATTTTGATTACATTTTTTAGAAATATTTATGAATTAATGTGTGGCACGATGTGAAGACACATTAGAAGTCAAACTCTAATATGTCAATCTTGACACATGTACTCAAATTATAGAAATATCATTAATGATAATGGTTTGGATTTACAGTAGTCCCTTGCTATAACGTGGTTCACCTTTTGCGGCTTCGGTGTTTTGCAGATTTTTTTTACAGTGCAATTTTGGATGGATTTTTTTTTTTTACAGCGTATGAACGTGCATTGTGTTCTGCGTCCTGATTGGCAAATGCTGCGTTCACCCACCAGCGACTCAATGAGTTTCACTGCCTGCTGAAGCGAGGAGCTGCGTTCCTTTTTCTCCTCTCATAAACATAAACCACCAGTGAAAAAAGCCGGTGTGATTAGCGGCTAATGCTATCCTAGCTCAGTGCTACAGAGAGAACTGATTCTCCTCCACGCCAAATTCTTCCTAGTCCGGTCCCGGTTATAAAGGTCGTGTCATACAGCTTCAGGTGGTCACACACAGCTTCTACTCCATGGTTGAATGGGTGAACAGACCGGTGTCAGCGTTGACGGCCTGACGTCATCATCAACAAAGACTCTGAATGCGTTCGGCATCAATGTCTGATTGCTAGCATTATGACTCTGAAGTGCTGTATGTTTGAAAACAGGTTTATGTTTTAAAATCTACGAAGGTTTGAACTTTGAGAGTGTTTAAACAAGCGAGAAATGTTAATTCCTGTCTGAGAAAATTGTATAAAGTGTGGTGAGGGGTTTTACAGCCTTAAAGCATGTAAAATAATTGTAAAAAAAAAAAAGCTGACGACTTCGCGGATTTCGCCTATTGCGGGTTATTTTTAGACCATAACCCCTGCGATAAATGAAGGAATACTGTATATCGCGCTTTTTTCAAGGAGACTCTTTGCGCATTACAGACGTTACAGAAACCATTATTCATTCACACCAGTCACTCACATCAGCCGTTTCGCACCTACACCAACATTCATGCACAATTAATTCCCATTCATACGAGGCAATGTGGGTAAAGTGCCTTGCCCAAGGACACAACGACAATGACTTGGATAGAGCTGGATTCAAACCCCCAACCCTCCGGTTATTCGACTACCCACTCTACCACTGAGCCACGGTTGCCCGTATATTCTTATTTACTGTACAAAATCCTGGATGACATGTTGAAGATTCCCAACCTTATTACAAATATTTAAGCAAATGTATTCACTAATATATATTTTGAAATGAAATTGAAATACTAGTTTCACGAGTCAATACTAGTTGCATCACCCTACAGATGATTTAGCCATAGAATATCTGATCAGCTTTGTTCGCCATATTTGGTCCACAAAAAAAAAAAAACAAATCTTGACTAATGAAAAAGTCCAATTTCCACCTAAGCATTCTACAGACCAATAAAAAAACCAACATTGTTGATACTGGGAACCACTGCTGTAGTAGATAACAGAGAAGCAAATAATGTACATATCAAAAGAAAGATGAATAGCATTAGCTGAACATCCGTGTGCCATTATTCACTGTGGAATGAGTATGGCTAAATCAAATAAAACGGTTTGATAACAGTTCCTTGTTCTCCACGTACTACAAACAAGGACAGGTGATTCTACTCTGATGCAGGTCATAAATGACTAACTTCCCTACGGGCTGTGGATAGGTATTGGCTGTGTAAGTGTCTGTTATCTGGCCCGGATGTAGAATTAGATACAAAACTCCCTCTTTTTATCTTGAAGGGATAATTATTCTATTTAAGCAGAAAGCATTGGCAGCAGAGGTGCACACTGTTTGAGGAGTAACGGTTAAGACTGTGGATTTGCATGGGGGAAACCACCCTCATGGTTGTGTGTGTCTGTGTCTAAACAGGTTTGGGTTGATCAAAAACAAACTTTGAGGCAACTGCTTTTTGGTATTTGGTTTATTTGGACTTTAGCCAACGACTCACTAAACACGTCTTGCTTGATGTTTCAAGTCTTTCCATTGAGCTCTAGTGCAATCTTACACTCTTTTTGGCAAGTAAACATATTCCTAATTGTAGATCAATGAAAATATTTATGTGGCACTGTATCATAACATTTATGAGTCATGTAGTTTATCACAGCCAATCAACAGAGATCCGGAAATATAGCACATGCCACAGCTCATCGGCTTTATTCATCGACAGCTAACGACTCATTTGATTGACATCATTCAGATGCATGTTATTGTAGCTATTTTTTTTTTTTTTTTTAACAATTTGAGCCCATTTTGGCTTATTTTTTACCCTTTATCTGCAACTAACACCAAACTTTCCATAATTTAACCTATTTTTATCACTTTTTCTGACCATATTTTTTTCTCCTTTTAATGCATTTTTGCTACATTCCTCCCATTTCTGCCACTTCTCCATCACATTTAAATGCCTTTTCTGCACATTTTTTACACTTTCAAGACATTTTCTGCACTGATAAAACCTTTCCACCACTTTTCCACCTAATGTTACATATGTTGACCCATTATTCTTACTTTTAATCTATTTTCACCATATTTCATGCTTATTTTTGCCAATTTATCCACATTCATGATTTGTCATGCCCATTATTTGCTAGTTAAAATAGTTTTTACATTCCTGCCAATTTTAAGCCAATATTGTCTAAATAGATAAAAATAAAATAAAAACAAAACATAGCAGACCAGACCAGCCCAGATGGCCATGTATGCCAGATGGCCAGTCCACCCCTGTATATTAGGGTTGGGTATCGCCACGTACCTCACGATACGATACCGTCACAATATTTTGCCCACGGTAAAGATAATATCACGATACAGCGATTCTGCGATAATCAATATATTGCCAGAAATTTCATCCACGATACATTACGATATGTGTCACTGAAGAAATTCAGAATTTATTGACTGCACTGAATCCATTTCACAGGAATTGCAAAACATTGTCAATGAATTTCACATGAATGACAGACAAGTAAAACAAAGTGTTTACTGCACAGTGTCTCTTCTTAACACACACACATTTATTAAAGGATGGTCAAACGTCCAATGGTTGCCCTCTAGCTGCAGAGCTGCTGCCTGTGATCCATGTTTTACCACAGGCGGCTTTTAGCCAATGAAAAGCTCTTTTTCATTTTTTGCCATAGCAGCTACACTTTTTTGATGAGTCGCAAAAAGAAACTTTTCCGTGTGGGACGTTCTTCTTCCCTGTTCATCAGCTCATTGTGAAGGAGCTGGATCATCTCCCTGTGTTTCTCCTGTGTTTCCAGGAAGATGTTCATGTTTTTCTCCCACTGGCTCTGCTGGTCCATGACGGTTTGTAGGGCCAGGCGCAGAGACTCCTTGAGGACAGCAATGTCCTTCTTCTGCTGGTCTAGCAGGGAATCAATCTCATGTTGGTGACTCAGCATTTTGGTCTTCCATTCATTCCACTGACTCTGATTGTCCTCCAGCTCATTGATGAAGGACTCCCTCTGGGTCTGTGTACCCTTCTGGTCTTCTGAAGGGTACTGTGTGAGCTCTTTGTCCTTCTTCTCCAGGTCTTTTAGTGAGGAGACCTTCTCATTTTCTCCATTGGAAACATTTGTGTCTTCAGGGAGTGAGGTGGAGGATTTAGGTTCTCTATCTGGTCCTTCATGAGGACTAGGTGAACGTGGTGGATCACTGAGAACCACTGTTTTGTCCAGTTGAACTTTCTCAGGTGCATTCATCTTATCCATCGTATCAGTCATGTTTAGATTGTTTTCCAGAGATAATATTGTCTTCTCAGGCTGTAGCTGTATGTGTGTTGTTCTCACTATATGACAGTCAAACTAAAGCTCTACTTTAAAGGAGAACCTCAAAATTAGAGAATGTTACACAATCGCCATAGCGACTGGTTCCAAAAGTGTAGACTGACTAAACTTCCTGTTAACTTCAAAACAAGAGCCCTAATTACAAAAGAGTTAAAAAATTAATGGAAGACAAGAAGAGATGCTTTTATTTTGAAAAAGGGATTTGATTTTTAGCTTTTTTTCCTTTTTTTGTCCATTTTGGCAAGTTCTTTTTGACACTTTTATCCATTATCTGTCATTTCTTTATTTGTTTTGTCCATTTTTCCTCCTAATAAGCTTCCCTTTTGCCCAATAAATATGAGACATTTTTTTTGAATGTAAACAATGGGAGACATGGACTCGATCAAAGACATGCTTTAAAGCCTGACACAAAAAACGACGCACACATTGGAGCTCAAAAATACATGTTAGCTTCAGGGCGGCCATTTTAAAACAACAAAATTAAGGACAATTTGTACAAACTTGACAAAGCCCTGATATGTTTAGAAATTACACTTTGAAATTTAAAATTCAGTTTTTATCACTCTTCACACATACAAAAGTTATTTTCTGCACACATTTACTTTTAAACCAACAGCTGTTTTCAGGCAGAGAACCCTCAAAAGTAACATCTTTATTCATTCATAAAGCAGTTGTCTTATAGAGCTCAATGACATTCACTCAGGTATGTAGCCTGTGCTTCTAAACGCTATCAAAATGAGCTCTCATTTAGCATTTTAAGCTCTTTAAACTGACCAACAGAGTGATAAATAAACTATTTAATACGCACATGAATGAGCAGCTTCTGTTATCTGTTTATTTATCGTTTCCCTTCAACAATTTATCAGTGTTTGTTTGATGTTCCTCACACATGACTCAGTCTGCTCAGCGTTGCCAGTTAGAGCTGGTAACTTGACACATTAACTGTCAAAAATTCACTAAAATGTAGCCTAGATGCCTTATTCAGAAACTCTAAAGCCAACCTGGCAACACAGTGTCTGTAGAGGGTTATTCTCCTGTCACAGCTACCTCTGTTTTAGATACTTTTGTCATTTACAGTCATGTCTTGTTTGCCACAGCTCATCGGCTTTATTCATCGACAACTAATGACTCATTTGATTAACATCAATCAGCACGTACATGTTATTGTAGCTGAATGGAAGCCAAACATAAGTGTGTCATTAAAATGTGCCTTGTATAATTAACATATCTGCACAAGTTATTAAGTAATTTTTTTTTAACAATTTGAGCCCATTTTGGCGTATTTTTACCCTTTTCCTGTAACTACACCAAACTTTCCATATTTAAAATTTTTTTTATCACTTTTTCTTGTTTTTCTTATTTTTGCTTTTTTAATGCATTTTTGCTACATTCCTCCCATTTCTGCCACTTCTCCATCACATTTAAATGCCTTTTCTGCACATTTTTTACACTTTCAAGACATTTTCTGCACTGATAAAACCTTTCCACCACTTTTCCACCTAATGTTACATATGTTGACCCATTATTGTTACTTTTAATCTATTTTCACCATATTTCATGCTTATTTTTGCCAATTTATCCACATTCATGATTTGTCATGCCCATTATTTGCTAGTTAAAATTGTTTTTACATTCCTGCCAATTTTAAGCCAATATTGTCTAAATAGATTAAAAAAAAAAAAAAAAAAAAACATCAGACCAGACCAGCCCAGATGGCCATGTATGCCAGATGGCCAGTCCACCCCTGTATATTAGGGTTGGGTATCGCCAGGTACCTCACGATACGATACCGTCACAATATTTTGCCCACGGTAAAGATAATATCACGATACAGCGATTCTGCGATAATCAATATATTGCAAGAAATTTCATCCACGATACATTATGATATGTGTCACTGAAGAAATCCAGAATTTATTGACTGCACTGAATCCATTTCACAGGAATTGCAAAACATTGTCAATGAATTTCACATGAATGACAGACAAGTAAAACAAAGTGTTTACTGCGCAGTGTCTCTTCTTAACACACACACATTTATTAAAGGATGGTCAAACGTCCAATGGTTGCCCTCTAGCTGCAGAGCTGCTGCCTGTGATCCATGTTTTACCACAGGCGGCTTTTAGCCAATGAAAAGCTCTTTTTCATTTTTTGCCATAGCAGCTTCACTTTTTTGATGAGTCGCAAAAAGAAACTTTTCCGTGTGGGACGTTCTTCTTCCCTGTTCATCAGCTCATTGTGAAGGAGCTGGATCATCTCCCTGTGTTTCTCCTGTGTTTCCAGGAAGATGTTCATGTTTTTCTCCCACTGGCTCTGCTGGTCCATGACGGTTTGTAGGGCCAGGCGTAGAGACTCCTTGAGGACAGCAATGTCCTTCTTCTGCTGGTCTAGCAGGGAATCAATCTCATGTTGGTGACTCAGCATTTTGGTCGTCCATTCATTCCACTGACTCTGCTTGTCCTCCAGCTCATTGATGAAGGACTCCCTCTGGGTCTGTGTACCCTTCTGGTCTTCTGAAGGGTACTGTGTGAGCTCTTTGTCCTTCTTCTCCAGGTCTTCTAGAAACACTGTTTTGTCCAGTTGAACTTTCTCAGGTGCATTCATCTTATCCATCGTATCAGTCATGTTTAGATTGTTTTCCAGAGATAATATTGTCTTCTCAGGCTGTAGCTGTATGTGTGTTGTTCTCACTATATGACAGTTTAACTGAAGCTCTACTTTAAAGGAGAACCTCAAAATTAGAGAATGTTACACAATCGCCATAGCGACTGGTTCCAAAAGTGTAGACTGACTAAACTTCCTGTTAACTTCAAAACAAGAGCCCTAATTACAAAAGAGTTAAAAAATTAATGGAAGACAAGAAGAGATGCTTTTATTTTGAAAAAGGGATTTGATTTTTAGCTTTTTTTCCTTTTTTTGTCCATTTTGGCAAGTTCTTTTTGACACTTTTATCCATTATTTGTCATTTCTTTATTTGTTTTGTCCATTTTTCCTCCTAATAAGCTTCCCTTTTGCCCAATAAATATGAGACATTTTTTTTGAATGTAAACAATGGGAGACATGGACTCGATCAAAGACATGCTTTAAAGCCTGACACAAAAAACGACGCACACATTGGAGCAAAAAATACATGTTAGCTTCAGGGCGGCCATTTTAAAACAACAAAATTAAGGACAATTTGTACAAACTTGACAAAGCCCTGATACGTTTAGAAATTACACTTTGAAATTTAAAATTCAGTTTTTATCACTCTTCACACATACAAAAGTTATTTTCTGCACACATTTACTTTTAAACCAACAGCTGTTTTCAGGCAGAGAACCCTCAAAAGTAACATCTTTATTCATTCATAAAGCAGTTGTCTTATAGAGCTCACTGACATCCACTCAGGTATGTAGCCTGTGCTTCTAAACGCTATCAAAATGAGCTCTCATTTAGCATTTTAAGCTCTTTAAACTGACCAACAGAGTGATAAATAAACTATTTAATACGCACATGAATGAGCAGCTTCTGTTATCTGTTTATTTACCGTTTCCCTTCAACAATTTATCAGTGTTTGTTTGATGTTCCTCACACATGACTCAGTCTGCTCAGCGTTGCCAGTTAGAGCTGGTAACTTGACACATGAACTGTCAAAAATTCACTAAAATGTAGCCTAGATGCCTTATTCAGAAACTCTAAAGCCAACCTGGCAACACAGTGTCTGTAGAGAGTTATTCTCCTGTCACGGCTACCTCTGTTTTAGATACTTTTGTCATTTACAGTCATGTCTTGTTTGCCACAGCTCATCGGCTTTATTCATCGACAACTAATGACTCATTTGATTAACATCATTCAGCACGTACATGTTATTGTAGCTGAATGGAAGCCAAACATAAGTGTGTCATTAAAATGTGCCTTGTATAATTAACATATCTGCACAAGTTATTAAGTAATTTTTTTTTAACAATTTGAGCCCATTTTGGCGTATTTTTACCCTTTTCCTGTAACTACACCAAAATTTCCATATTTAAAATTTTTTTTATCACTTTTTCTTGTTTTTCTTATTTTTGCTTTTTTAATGCATTTTTGCTACATTCCTCCCATTTCTGCCACTTCTCCATCACATTTAAATGCCTTTTCTGCACATTTTTTACACTTTCAAGACATTTTCTGCACTGATAAAACCTTTCCACCACTTTTCCACCTAGTGTTACATATGTTGACCCATTATTGTTACTTTTAATCTATTTTCACCATATTTCATGCTTATTTTTGCCAATTTATCCACATTCATGATTTGTCATGCCCATTATTTGCTAGTTAAAATTGTTTTTACATTCCTGCCAATTTTAAGCCAATATTGTCTAAATAGATTAAAAAAAAAAAAAAAAAAAAAACATCAGACCAGACCAGCCCGGATGGCCATGTATGCCAGATGGCCAGTCCACCCCTGTATATTAGGGTTGGGTATCGCCATCTACCTCACGATACGATACCGTCACAATATTTTGCCCACGGTAAAGATAATATCACGATACAGCGATTCTGCGATAATCAATATATTGCAAGAAATTTCATCCACGATACATTATGATATGTGTCACTGAAGAAATTCAGAATTTATTGACTGCACTGAATCCATTTCACAGGAATTGCAAAACATTGTCAATGAATTTCACATGAATGACAGACAAGTACAACAAAGTGTTTAGTGCACAGTGTCTCTTCTTAACACACACACATTTATTAAAGGATGGTCAAACGTCCAATGGTTGCCCTCTAGCTGCAGAGCTGCTGCCTGTGATCCATGTTTTACCACAGGCGGCTTTTAGCCAATGAAAAGCTCTTTTTCATTTTTTGCCATAGCAGCTACACTTTTTTGATGAGTCGCAAAAAGAAACTTTTCCGTGTGGGACGTTCTTCTTTCCTGTTCATCAGCTCATTGTGAAGGAGCTGGATCATCTCCCTGTGTTTCTCCTGTGTTTCCAGGAAGATGTTCATGTTTTTCTCCCACTGGCTCTGCTGGTCCATGACGGTTTGTTGGGCCAGGCGCAGAGACTCCTTGAGGACAGCAATGTCCTTCTTCTGCTGGTCTAGCAGGGAATCAATCTCATGTTGGTGACTCAGCATTTTGGTCGTCCATTCATTCCCCTGACTCTGCTTGTCCTCCAGCTCATTGATGAAGGACTCCCTCTGGGTCTGTGTACCCTTCTGGTCTTCTGAAGGGTACTGTGTGAGCTCTTTGTCCTTCTTCTCCAGGTCTTCTAGAAACACTGTTTTGTCCAGTTGAACCTTCTCAGGTGCATTCATCTTATCCATCGTATCAGTCATGTTTAGATTGTTTTCCAGAGATAATATTGTCTTCTCAGGCTGTAGCTGTATGTGTGTTGCTCTCACTAGATAACAGTTTAACTGAAGCTCTACTTTAAAGGAGAACCTCAAAATTAGAGAATGTTACACAATCGCCATAGCGACTGGTTCCAAAAGTGTAGACTGACTAAACTTCCTGTTAACTTCAAAACAAGAGCCCTAATTACAAAAGAGTTAAAAAATTAATGGAAGACAAGAAGAGATGCTTTTATTTTGAAAAAGGGATTTGATTTTTAGCTTTTTTTCCTTTTTTTTGTCCATTTTGGCAAGTTCTTTTTGACACTTTTATCCATTATTTGTCCTTTCTTTATTTGTTTTGTCCATTTTTCCTCCTAGGCAAGGCAAGGCAAATTTATTTATATAGCGCATTTCATACTCAAGGCAACTCAATGTGCTTTACATGATAAAACATTCAATTGTTTAAAATCAATAAGAACATTTAAATCAATAAGAACATTTAAAATCATCAGTAAAATCAATTAAAATCATCAGTAAAATCATCATTACATCAACAACATGACAAAAAATCTCTCTCTCAATCATATGCAGTAGAGAAAAAAAGTGCCTTTAACTTTGATTTAAAAATGTTCACATTGGATGCTGACTTCAGCTCCGCTGGCAGTTTGTTCCACTTCTTTGCAGCATAACAACTAAAAGCAGCATCACCATGTTTACTGTGAACTCTGGGCTCCACTATCTGATCTGTGTCCATAGATCTGAGAGACCTGCTGGGTTCATACCTGACTAACATGTCACTGATGTATTCTGGACCAAACCCATTCACACATTTATACACCAGCAGCAGAACTTTAAAGTCTATTCTGAGGCTGACTGGGAGCCAGTGTAAAGACTTTAAAACTGGAGTAATGTGCTCTGACCTCTTTGTTCTGGTTAAGACCCGAGCTGCAGCGTTCTGAACCAGCTGTAGCTGTTTGATGCTCTTTTGGGGGATTCCTGTCAGAAGACCATTACAATAGTCCAGTCTGCTGGAGATAAAAGCATGGACCAGTTTCTCCTGGTCTTTCTGAGCCATTAAACCTTTCACTCTGGAGATGTTCTTTAGGTGGTAGAAGGCTGTTTTTGTGATAGATTTGATCTGACTGCTGAATGTAAGATCTGAGTCAATCAGAACACCAAGGTTTTTGACTTGGTCTTTAGCTTTTAAAGATCGAGACTCAAGATAATTGCTGACAGCAGTCCTCTTTTCCTTGTTACCAAAGACAATCACCTCCGTCTTGTCATGGTTTAGTTGAAGGAAGTTTTCACTCATCCAGCAGTTTACTTTTTCTAAACAGTCACACAACACCTCAATGGGACCATGGTCATCTGGGTTCAGTGATAGATATAGTTGTGTGTCATCTGCATAGCTCTGATAATCAACCTTACAGTTCTGTAAAATTTGTCCTAAAGGAAGCATGTAAAGGTTAAACAGAAGGGGTCCAAGAACAGATCCCTGAGGAACCCCACAGGACATTGGTAATCTGTCAGATTCAAAGTTTCCAATGCTTACAAAATAGCTTCGCTCCTCCAAGTATGACTTAAACCATTGCATTACTTTTCCATTTAGTCCAACCCATGTTTGCAATCTGTGCAACAAAATTGTATGATCTACAGTGTCAAATGCAGCACTTAGATCCAATAGAATGAGAACAGATACTTTTCCTGAATCAGTGTTCAACCTTATGTCATTGATCACTTTGATAAGAGCAGTTTCAGTGCTGTGATGAGAACGAAAACCTGACTGAAATTTATCAAATATTTTGTTGAATGTTAAGAATTGACTCAGTTGGTTGAAGACCACCTTCTCAATGATCTTGGCCATGAATGGAAGGTTGCTGATTGGTCTATAGTTAGCCAGTATAGAGGCATCCAGTGTTCTCTTTTTTAACAGCGGTTTCACAGCAGCTACTTTCAGGGATTTTGGTACGGTGCCTGATTGGAATGAGCAGTTAATTATCTGACACAAATCAGTGACAATTGACTTTACAACAGTTTTAAAGAAGTTTGAGGGTATTGTGTCAAGGCAACACGTTGATGGATTCAGCTGCTGAACAGTTTCCTCTATTGTTTTTGGGTTGACTGTAATAAACTCTTACATTGTAGTTGACTCATCCCTCAGTGGTTGAAGCTGTTCAAGCTTTTTGTGATTTTGCTGGTTTGTTCTGATGTTTGACCTTATTGATTGTATTTTTTCATTGAAATATACAGCAAATTCATTGCATTTTCCAGCTGACAGTAATTCAGGGGCTATCTGATCTGGGGGGGTTGTGAGCTTTTCAATTACAGAAAACAACGTGCGAGAGTTGTTGACATTTTTGGCAATAATTTCAGAAAAGTATTGCTGCCTTGCTTTGAACAAGCCATCATTGAATTTTCGCAGACTTATTTTGTACAGTTCTAGATGAATTTGGAGTTTTGTTGATCTCCATTTACGCTCAGCTCTTCTACAGTCAGATTTCAAATTCTGCATTATCTCAGTCCTCCTCCAAGGTGTTTTCTGTGTGTTTGGTTTTTTCTTAGTTTTGATTGGAGCCACCACATCTATGACATTACAGACGTTTCTATTATACTCATCCAGAAGATCATCAACTGTCTCAGCACTCAATGTTGGTGTCATTGCTATGGCTTCCATAAACTGTGCACTTGTGTTCTCATTTATGTACCTTTTCTTTAAACACACATAACTAGGGGGAACAGATGTTACAGTCTCTAGGTCAAAAAAGACACAGAAATGATCAGATAGAGCTAAGTCTCTTACATCAACAGCAGAGATATCAACACCTTTAGAGATAACCAGATCCAAAGTGTGACCTTGAGTGTGTGTCGGACCAGTCACATGTTGTGTAAGACCAAAAGTATCCATTAAAGCATACAGTTCTTTGGCAGTATTGTCCATGTTATTGTCTACATGAATATTTAAGTCACCTGTTATTATTAAAAAGTTGTATTCAGTGCATACAACTGACAGCAGTTCAGCAAACTCATCCATGAATTCTCCAGAATATTTTGGGGGTCTATAAACGACTAAAAACAGAACTCTTGAATCACCCTTCAGTAAGAATGACATATATTCAAAGGAGATAAAATCACCAAATGTTATTTCTTTGCACTGAAATATTGATTTAAAAATGGCAGCAACTCCACCACCTTTCCTGCAAGTACGACACTTATTTAAATAAATAAAGTCTTGTGGTGCACTTTCATTGAGAATAGTATTACTGATACCATCATTCAACCATGTTTCATTGAGAAATAAAAAGTCCAAGTGATGTGTCAAAATAAAATCATTAATTATTAGTGACTTGTTAACAAGAGATCTAACATTAAGAAGAGCTAATTTTAAAGACTTTACTGGAGACACTGGTGGACTTTTTGGATGACATGTTATAGGAGTCAAATTTTTATCTCTATAAAGCTTTTTGCTTTTCTTTAATTTCACAATTTTACCTGTGTTACCTGTCACCACAGGAATTAAAGAAGCTGCATTAACTCCATAGGGCATTGACTTTTTCTGGTTGTTCCTAAAAATAGAGCTATTGCAGTCTGGACCCAGCACACATCAGGCCTGTGTCGCTCTAAGTTGAACACAGCTGGCCTGAGGAGAAGAGTGATCCTGAGCCTGGTATCGTCGAGGAGGGATGGGTGGTGCAGATTGACCATGGTGGGGTAAAGGGTGGGGTGTTAGTCTTGTGCCAGCCAGAACCAGCTCGTTCATCTGGGCAGTTAAATCCAAGAAGGCAGGGGTAGGAGAGAAGCTGGATGAGGTGGAAGTAGGTGAATTTTGGGGTGAAGCAGGTGGGTCCTGAGATGCGGGGGTTGGGTTGACCTCTTCATTTTGGCGATTTTTATTTCTTGCTGGAAGCTCATTGACTCCATGTTCTTTCCTTGTTGTTTTGTTCTCCGATGGTACATGTTGTCCTCTGTCTTTATCAGAACTGATAGCAGTGTGACTGGTGAAGTAAAACAAGTTGGATGTGAAGAGTTTTACTCCAGCCTTGTTTAGACACAGTCCATCTGCTCTAAAAAGATGACGACGTTCCCAAAAAATAGGAAAATTTTCTATAAAATTTAGTGAAAGGGCAGCACAAGCCGAAGACAGAAATTTATTCAAAGAGTAAATCCTTGAGAATTTCAGATCTCCTTTGCGGACTGGAGGTATCGGGCCACTGATGAACACTTTAGGCTGTAAACAGCTCACAGTTTTTAGCAGATGGGTGAAATCCTGCTTTAACACCTCAGACTCCTCCTTGGCTAAATCATTTAACCCAAAATGAATCACAACATTTTTCAAATGTGGGTAATCTGCAACGATATGCAAGATTTTGTCAGCCAGGTCTGATACTGTGTCATTAGGTAAGCAGATCACTTTCACGTTGCTGCTAAACATCTTCTGAGCATCTTTAACAGAAACGTCTCCCACTATCAGTGTGTGAGGTTGTTGCTTTGGCCTACCCTGTCGCTTTTGTTTTCCTGAAGCACTTTCAGTCTTCGCAGTTCCAGAAGGTTGTGTGTTGGCCTCATTAGAGCCAGATCCTTGGTCATTCAGCAGTGGGGCGAATCGATTACCCAGTTCTACATGAAACTGGGTTTGTGACTTGGTGATACTCCTGCCTTTAGCAGATGTCCACTTTTGTGCCTGGGCAGACAAGGGAGTTGATGTTGAGGCTGCAGTCTGCGAAGCCAGTGCAGGCCAGTCCGTCTCATTATTGATATCAGGGCGCTTTGCTCGGCCCGTTAGCCTTTGAAGTGGATATGACTTTTTCTTAGGCTTAGCTCCCAGAGTATTCCAGGGAGGACTCGCACCTGTTGGCTTATCAACGGGAACAGGATCCTCCCTAGGCCTGATAGCTTTGTTAGCACGGGCTGGTAGCAAGTTAGCTTTATCCACTCCGCTGTTTTGAAACAGCGGCACAGTCGTATCATTATCATATCCACAGTGTCCATTAACCTCAATGTTTACTTGTATTCCTCGCACTGTGGTCTCCAGTTCAGTAATCTTTTGGAGGAGACTGCTGTATTCTGTTGTGGAAAGAGCCATTCTTCTGCTAGTTAGCTTGCTACTTGTAGCTAGCTAGCTTGCTACTTAGCTTTCCAGTTGAGCCAGCAAATAAAAAAGCAGTAGATGATTACCTCAGAGCCAGAGTCAGATGGTAAATGATAGAGTTTGATGTTGAGGTATCGTATCATTTCTCAGAAGAAAAAGTTCATGTTTAGTAAATAAATTCCTCTGTGAGCTCCGCTCTGCTCTTTTGCTGCTGTCAGCTCAGCTGCCGGAAGTGAGAAGTCCTAATAAGCTTCCCTTTTGCCCAATAAATATGAGACATTTTTTTTGAATGTAAACAATGGGAGACATGGACTCGATCAAAGACATGCTTTAAAGCCTGACACAAAAAACAACGCACACATTGGAGCAAAAAATACATGTTAGCTTCAGGGCGGCCATTTTAAAACAACAAAATTAAGGACAATTTGTACAAACTTGACAATTCCTGATACGTTTAGAAATTACACTTTGAAATTTAAAATTTAGTTTTTATCACTCTTCACACATACAAAAGTTATTTTCTGCACACATTTACTTTTAAACCAACAGCTGTTTTCAGGCAGAGAACCCTCAAAAGTAACATCTTTATTCATTCATAAGGCAGTTGTCTTATAGAGCTCAATGACATTCACTCAGGTATGTAGCCTGTGCTTCTAAACGCTATCAAAATGAGCTCTCATTTAGCATTTTAAGCTCTTTAAACTGACCAACAGAGTGATAAATAAACTATTTAATACGCACATGAATGAGCAGCTTCTGTTATCTGTTTATTTACCGTTTCCCTTCAACAATTTATCAGTGTTTGTTTGATGTTCCTCACACATGACTCAGTCTGCTCAGCGTTGCCAGTTAGAGCTGGTAACTTGACACATGAACTGTCAAAAATTCACTAAAATGTAGCCTAGATGCCTTATTCAGAAACTCTAAAGCCAACCTGGCAACACAGTGTCTGTAGAGGGTTATTCTCCTGTCACAGCTACCTCTGTTTTAGATACTTTTGTCATTTACAGTCATGTCTTGTTTGCCACAGCTCATCGGCTTTATTCATCGACAACTAATGACTCATTTGATTAACATCATTCAGCACGTACATGTTATTGTAGCTGAATGGAAGCCAAACATAAGTGTGTCTTTAAAATGTGCCTTGTATAATTAACATATCTGCACAAGTTATTAAGTAATTTTTTTTTAACAATTTGAGCCCATTTTGGCGTATTTTTACCCTTTTCCTGTAACTACACCAAACTTTCCATATTTAAAGTTTTTTTTTTTATCACTTTTTCTTGTTTTTCTTATTTTTGCTTTTTTAATGCATTTTTGCTACATTCCTCCCATTTCTGCCACTTCTCCATCACATTTAAATGCCTTTTCTGCACATTTTTTACACTTTCAAGACATTTTCTGCACTGATAAAACCTTTTCACCACTTTTCCACCTAATGTTACATATGTTGACCCATTATTGTTACTTTTAATCTATTTTCACCATATTTCTTGCTTATTTTTGTCAATTTATCCACATTCATGATTTGTCATGCCCATTATTTGCTAGTTAAAATTGTTTTTACATTCCTGCCAATTTTAAGCCAATATTGTATAAATAGATATAAAAAAAAAAAAAAACATCAGACCAGACCAGCCCAGATGGCCATGTATGCCAGATGGCCAGTCCACCCCTGTATATTAGGGCTGGGTATCGCCAGGTACCTCACGATACGATACCGTCACAATATTTTGCCCACGGTAAAGATAATATCATGATACAGCGATTCTGCGATAATGAATATATTGCAAGAAATTTCATGCACGATACATTACGATATGTGTCACTGAAGAAATTCAGAATTTATTGACTGCACTGAATCCATTTCACAGGAATTGCAAAACATTGTCAATGAATTTCACATGAATGACAGACAAGTACAACAAAGTGTTTAGTGCACAGTGTCTCTTCTTAACACACACACATTTATTAAAGGATGGTCAAACGTCCAATGGTTGCCCTCTAGCTGCAGAGCTGCTGCCTGTGATCCATGTTTTACCACAGGCGGCTTTTAGCCAATGAAAAGCTCTTTTTCATTTTTTGCCATAGCAGCTACACTTTTTTGATGAGTCGCAAAAAGAAACTTTTCCGTGTGGGACGTTCTTCTTCCCTGTTCATCAGCTCATTGTGAAGGAGCTGGATCATCTCCCTGTGTTTCTCCTGTGTTTCCAGGAAGATGTTCATGTTTTTCTCCCACTGGCTCTGCTGGTCCATGACGGTTTGTAGGGCCAGGCGCAGAGACTCCTTGAGGACAGCAATGTCCTCCTTCTGCTGGTCTAGCAGGGAATCAATCTCATGTTGGTGACTCAGCATTTTGGTCTTCCATTCATTCCACTGACTCTGATTGTCCTCCAGCTCATTGATGAAGGACTCCCTCTGGGTCTGTGTACCCTTCTGGTCTTCTGAAGGGTACTGTGTGAGCTCTTTGTCCTTCTTCTCCAGGTCTTCTAGTGAGGAGACCTTCTCATTTTCTCCATTGGAAACATTTGTGTCTTCAGGGAGTGAGGTGGAGGTTTTAGGTTCTCTATCTGGTCCTTCATGAGGACTAGGTGAACGTGGTGGATCACTGAGAACCACTGTTTTGTCCAGTTGAACTTTCTCAGGTGCATTCATCTTATCCATCGTATCAGTCATGTTTAGATTGTTTTCCAGAGATAATATTGTCTTCTCAGGCTGTAGCTGTATGTGTGTTGCTCTCACTATATGACAGTCAAACTGAAGCTCTACTTTAAAGGAGAACCTCAAAATTAGAGAATGTTACACAATCGCCATAGCGACTGGTTCCAAAAGTGTAGACTGACTAAACTTCCTGTTAACTTCAAAACAAGAGCCCTAATTACAAAAGAGTTAAAAAATTAATGGAAGACAAGAAGAGATGCTTTTATTTTGAAAAAGGGATTTGATTTTTAGCTTTTTTTCCTTTTTTTGTCCATTTTGGCAAGTTCTTTTTGACACTTTTATCCATTATCTGTCCTTTCTTTATTTGTTTTGTCCATTTTTCCTCCTAATAAGCTTCCCTTTTGCCCAATAAATATGAGACATTTTTTTTGAATGTAAACAATGGGAGACATGGACTCGATCAAAGACATGCTTTAAAGCCTGACACAAAAAACGACGCACACATTGGAGCTCAAAAATACATGTTAGCTTCAGGGCGGCCATTTTAAAACAACAAAATTAAGGACAATTTGTACAAACTTGACAATTCCTGATACGTTTAGAAATTACACTTTGAAATTTAAAATTCAGTTTTTAATCACTCTTCACACATACAAAAGTTATTTTCTGCACACATTTACTTTTAAACCAACAGCTGTTTTCAGGCAGAGAACCCTCAAAAGTAACATCTTTATTCATTCATAAAGCAGTTGTCTTATAGAGCTCAATGACATTCACTCAGGTATGTAGCCTGTGCTTCTAAACGCTATCAAAATGAGCTCTCATTTAGCATTTTAAGCTCTTTAAACTGACCAACAGATTGATAAATAAACTATTTAATACGCACATGAATGAGCAGCTTCTGTTATCTGTTTATTTATCGTTTCCCTTCAACAATTTATCAGTGTTTGTTTGATGTTCCTCACACATGACTCAGTCTGCTCAGCGTTGCCAGTTAGAGCTGGTAACTTGACACATTAACTGTCAAAAATTCACTAAAATGTAGCCTAGATGCCTTATTCAGAAACTCTAAAGCCAACCTGGCAACACAGTGTCTGTAGAGGGTTATTCTCCTGTCACAGCTACCTCTGTTTTAGATACTTTTGTCATTTACAGTCATGTCTTGTTTGCCACAGCTCATCGGCTTTATTCATCGACAACTAATGACTCATTTGATTAACATCATTCAGCACGTACATGTTATTGTAGCTGAATGGAAGCCAAACATAAGTGTGTCTTTAAAATGTGCCTTGTATAATTAACATATCTGCACAAGTTATTAAGTAATTTTTTTTTTAACAATTTGAGCCCATTTTGGCGTATTTTTACCCTTTTCCTGTAACTACACCAAACTTTCCATATTTAAAGTTTTTTTTTTATCACTTTTTCTTGTTTTTCTTATTTTTGCTTTTTTAATGCATTTTTGCTACATTCCTCCCATTTCTGCCACTTCTCCATCACATTTAAATGCCTTTTCTGCACATTTTTTACACTTTCAAGACATTTTCTGCACTGATAAAACCTTTCCACCACTTTTCCACCTAATGTTACATATGTTGACCCATTATTGTTACTTTTAATCTATTTTCACCATATTTCTTGCTTATTTTTGCCAATTTATCCACATTCATGATTTGTCATGCCCATTATTTGCTAGTTAAAATTGTTTTTACATTCCTGCCAATTTTAAGCGAATATTGTCTAAATAGATTAAAAAAAAAAAAAAACATAGCAGACCAGACCAGCCCAGATGGCCATGTATGCCAGATGGCCAGTCCACCCCTGTATATTAGGGTTGGGTATCGCCAGGTACCTCACGATACGATACCGTCACAATATTTAGCCCACGGTAAAGATAATATCACGATACAGCGATTCTGCGATAATCAATATATTGCAAGAAAATTTCATCCACGATACATTACGATATGTGTCACTGAAGAAATTCAGAATTTATTGACTGCACTGAATCCATTTCACAGGAATTGCAAAACATTGTCAATGAATTTCACATGAATGACAGACAAGTAAAACAAAGTGTTTAGTGCGCAGTGTCTCTTCTTAACACACACACATTTATTAAAGGATGGTCAAACGTCCAATGGTTGCCCTCTAGCTGCAGAGCTGCTGCCTGTGATCCATGTTTTACCACAGGCGGCTTTTAGCCAATGAAAAGCGCTTTTTCATTTTTTGCCATAGCAGCTACACTTTTTTGATGAGTCGCAAAAAGAAACTTTTCCGTGTGGGACGTTCTTCTTCCCTGTTCATCAGCTCATTGTGAAGGAGCTGGATCATCTCCCTGTTTTTCTCCTGTGTTTCCAGGAAGATGTTCATGTTTTTCTCCCACTGGCTCTGCTGGTCCATGACGGTTTGTAGGGCCAGGCGTAGAGACTCCTTGAGGACAGCAATGTCCTTCTTCTGCTGGTCTAGCAGGGAATCAATCTCATGTTGGTGACTCAGCATTTTGGTCTTCCATTCATTCCACTGACTCTGCTTGTCCTCCAGCTCATTGGTGCAGGACTCCCTCTGGGTCTGTGTACCCTTCTGGTCTTCTGAAGGGTACTGTGTGAGCTCTTTGTCCTTCTTCTCCAGGTCTTCTAGTGAGGAGACCTTCTCATTTTCTCCATTGGAAACATTTGTGTCTTCAGGGAGTGAGGTGGAGGTTTTAGGTTCTCTATCTGGTCCTTCATGAGGACTAGGTGAACGTGGTGGATCACTGAGAACCACTGTTTTGTCCAGTTGAACTTTCTCAGGTGCATTCATCTTATCCATCGTATCAGTCATGTTTAGATTGTTTTCCAGAGATAATATTGTCTTCTCAGGCTGTAGCTGTATGTGTGTTGTTCTCACTATATGACAGTCAAACTGAAGCTCTACTTTAAAGGAGAACCTCAAAATTAGAGAATGTTACACAATCGCCATAGCGACTGGTTCCAAAAGTGTAGACTGACTAAACTTCCTGTTAACTTCAAAACAAGAGCCCTAATTACAAAAGAGTTAAAAAATTAATGGAAGACAAGAAGAGATGCTTTTATTTTGAAAAAGGGATTTGATTTTTAGCTTTTTTTCCTTTTTTTGTCCATTTTGGCAAGTTCTTTTTGACACTTTTATCCATTATCTGTCCTTTCTTTATTTGTTTTGTCCAATTTTGCTCCTAATAAGCTTCCCTTTTGCCCAATAAATATGAGACATTTTTTTTGAATGTAAACAATGGGAGACATGGACTCGATCAAAGACATGCTTTAAAGCCTGACACAAAAAACAACGCACACATTGGAGCTCAAAAATACATGTTAGCTTCAGGGCGGCCATTTTAAAACAACAAAATTAAGGACGATTTGTACAAACTTGACAATTCCTGATACGTTTAGAAATTACACTTTGAAATTTAAAATTCAGTTTTTAATCACTCTTCACACATACAAAAGTTATTTTCTGCACACATTTACTTTTAAACCAACAGCTGTTTTCAGGCAGAGAACCCTCAAAAGTAACATCTTTATTCATTCATAAAGCAGTTGTCTTATAGAGCTCAATGACATTCACTCAGGTATGTAGCCTGTGCTTCTAAACGCTATCAAAATGAGCTGTCATTTAGCATTTTAAGCTCTTTAAACTGACCAACAGATTGATAAATAAACTATTTAATACGCACATGAATGAGCAGCTTCTGTTATCTGTTTATTTATCGTTTCCCTTCAACAATTTATCAGTGTTTGTTTGATGTTCCTCACACATGACTCAGTCTGCTCAGCGTTGCCAGTTAGAGCTGGTAACTTGACACATGAACTGTCAAAAATTCACTAAAATGTAGCCTAGATGCCTTATTCAGAAACTCTAAAGCCAACCTGGCAACACAGTGTCTGTGGAGGGTTATTCTCCTGTCACAGCTACCTCTGTTTTAGATACTTTTGTCATTTACAGTCATGTCTTGTTTGCCACAGCTCATCGGCTTTATTCATCGACAACTAATGACTCATTTGATTAACATCAATCAGCACGTACATGTTATTGTAGCTGAATGGAAGCCAAACATAAGTGTGTCATTAAAATGTGCCTTGTATAATTAACATATCTGCACAAGTTATTAAGCAATTTTTTTTTAACAATTTGAGCCCATTTTGGCGTATTTTTACCCTTTTCCTGTAACTACACCAAAATTTCCATATTTAAAATTTTTTTTATCACTTTTTCTTGTTTTTCTTATTTTTGCTTTTTTAATGCATTTTTGCTACATTCCTCCCATTTCTGCCACTTCTCCATCACATTTAAATGCCTTTTCTGCACATTTTTTACACTTTCAAGACATTTTCTGCACTGATAAAACCTTTCCACCACTTTTCCACCTAATGTTACATATGTTGACCCATTATTGTTACTTTTAATCTATTTTCACCATATTTCTTGCTTATTTTTGCCAATTTATCCACATTCATGATTTGTCATGCCCATTATTTGCTAGTTAAAATTGTTTTTACATTCCTGCCAATTTTAAGCCAATATTGTATAAATAGATATAAAAAAAAAAAAAAACATCAGACCAGACCAGCCCAGATGGCCATGTATGCCAGATGGCCAGTCCACCCCTGTATATTAGGGTTGGGTATCGCCAGGTACCTCACGATACGATACCGTCACAATATTTTGCCCACGGTAAAGATAATATCACAATACAGCGATTCTGCGATAATCAATATATTGCAAGAAATTTCATCCACGATACATTACGATATGTGTCACTGAAGAAATTCAGAATTTATTGACTGCACTGAATCCATTTCACAGGAATTGCAAAACATTGTCAATGAATTTCACATGAATGACAGACAAGTAAAACAAAGTGTTTAGTGCACAGTGTCTCTTCTTAACACACACACATTTATTAAAGGATGGTCAAACGTCCAATGGTTGCCCTCTAGCTGCAGAGCTGCTGCCTGTGATCCATGTTTTACCACAGGCGGCTTTTAGCCAATGAAAAGCTCTTTTTCATTTTTTGCCATAGCAGCTACACTTTTTTGATGAGTCGCAAAAAGAAACTTTTCCGTGTGGGACGTTCTTCTTCCCTGTTCATCAGCTCATTGTGAAGGAGCTGGATCATCTCCCTGTTTTTCTCATGTGTTTCCAGGAAGATGTTCATGTTTTTCTCCCACTGGCTCTGCTGGTCCATGACGGTTTGTAGGGCCAGGCGTAGAGACTCCTTGAGGACAGCAATGTCCTTCTTCTGCTGGTCTAGCAGGGAATCAATCTCATGTTGGTGACTCAGCATTTTGGTCTTCCATTCATTCCACTGACTCTGCTTGTCCTCCAGCTCATTGGTGCAGGACTCCCTCTGGGTCTGTGTACCCTTCTGGTCTTCTGAAGGGTACTGTGTGAGCTCTTTGTCCTTCTTCTCCAGGTCTTTTAGTGAGGAGACCTTCTCATTTTCTCCATTGGAAACATTTGTGTCTTCAGGGAGTGAGGTGGAGGTTTTAGGTTCTCTATCTGGTCCTTCATGAGGACTAGGTGAACGTGGTGGATCACTGAGAACCACTGTTTTGTCCAGTTGAACTTTCTCAGGTGCATTCATCTTATCCATCGTATCAGTCATGTTTAGATTGTTTTCCAGAGATAATATTGTCTTCTCAGGCTGTAGCTGTATGTGTGTTGTTCTCACTATATGACAGTCAAACTGAAGCTCTACTTTAAAGGAGAACCTCAAAATTAGAGAATGTTACACAATCGCCATAGCGACTGGTTCCAAAAGTGTAGACTGACTAAACTTCCTGTTAACTTCAAAACAAGAGCCCTAATTACAAAAGAGTTAAAAAATTAATGGAAGACAAGAAGAGATGCTTTTATTTTGAAAAAGGGATTTGATTTTTAGCTTTTTTTCCTTTTTTTGTCCATTTTGGCAAGTTCTTTTTGACACTTTTATCCATTATCTGTCCTTTCTTTATTTGTTTTGTCCATTTTTGCTCCTAATAAGCTTCCCTTTTGCCCAATAAATATGAGACATTTTTTTGAATGTAAACAATGGGAGACATGGACTCGATCAAAGACATGCTTTAAAGCCTGACACAAAAAACAACGCACACATTGGAGCTCAAAAATACATGTTAGCTTCAGGGCGGCCATTTTAAAACAACAAAATTAAGGACAATTTGTACAAACTTGACAATTCCTGATACGTTTAGAAATTACACTTTGAAATTTAAAATTCAGTTTTTAATCACTCTTCACACATACAAAAGTTATTTTCTGCACACATTTACTTTTAAACCAACAGCTGTTTTCAGGCAGAGAACCCTCAAAAGTAACATCTTTATTCATTCATAAAGCAGTTGTCTTATAGAGCTCAATGACATTCACTCAGGTATGTAGCCTGTGCTTCTAAACGCTATCAAAATGAGCTGTCATTTAGCATTTTAAGCTCTTTAAACTGACCAACAGATTGATAAATAAACTATTTAATACGCACATGAATGAGCAGCTTCTGTTATCTGTTTATTTATCGTTTCCCTTCAACAATTTATCAGTGTTTGTTTGATGTTCCTCACACATGACTCAGTCTGCTCAGCGTTGCCAGTTAGAGCTGGTAACTTGACACATGAACTGTCAAAAATTCACTAAAATGTAGCCTAGATGCCTTATTCAGAAACTCTAAAGCCAACCTGGCAACACAGTGTCTGTAGAGGGTTATTCTCCTGTCACAGCTACCTCTGTTTTAGATACTTTTGTCATTTACAGTCATGTCTTGTTTGCCACAGCTCATCGGCTTTATTCATCGACAACTAATGACTCATTTGATTAACATCATTCAGCACGTACATGTTATTGTAGCTGAATGGAAGCCAAACATAAGTGTGTCATTAAAATGTGCCTTGTATAATTAACATATCTGCACAAGTTATTAAGCAATTTTTTTTTAACAATTTGAGCCCATTTTGGCGTATTTTTACCCTTTTCCTGTAACTACACCAAAATTTCCATATTTAAAATTTTTTTTATCACTTTTTCTTGTTTTTCTTATTTTTGCTTTTTTAATGCATTTTTGCTACATTCCTCCCATTTCTGCCACTTCTCCATCACATTTAAATGCCTTTTCTGCACATTTTTTACACTTTCAAGACATTTTCTGCACTGATAAAACCTTTCCACCACTTTTCCACCTAATGTTACATATGTTGACCCATTATTGTTACTTTTAATCTATTTTCACCATATTTCTTGCTTATTTTTGCCAATTTATCCACATTCATGATTTGTCATGCCCATTATTTGCTAGTTAAAATTGTTTTTACATTCCTGCCAATTTTAAGCCAATATTGTATAAATAGATATAAAAAAAAAAAAAAACATCAGACCAGACCAGCCCAGATGGCCATGTATGCCAGATGGCCAGTCCACCCCTGTATATTAGGGTTGGGTATCGCCAGGTACCTCACGATACGATACCGTCACAATATTTTGCCCACGGTAAAGATAATATCACAATACAGCGATTCTGCGATAATCAATATATTGCAAGAAATTTCATCCACGATACATTACGATATGTGTCACTGAAGAAATTCAGAATTTATTGACTGCACTGAATCCATTTCACAGGAATTGCAAAACATTGTCAATGAATTTCACATGAATGACAGACAAGTAAAACAAAGTGTTTAGTGCGCAGTGTCTCTTCTTAACACACACACATTTATTAAAGGATGGTCAAACGTCCAATGGTTGCCCTCTAGCTGCAGAGCTGCTGCCTGTGATCCATGTTTTACCACAGGCGGCTTTTAGCCAATGAAAAGCTCTTTTTCATTTTTTGCCATAGCAGCTACACTTTTTTGATGAGTCGCAAAAAGAAACTTTTCCGTGTGGGACGTTCTTCTTCCCTGTTCATCAGCTCATTGTGAAGGAGCTGGATCATCTCCCTGTTTTTCTCCTGTATTTCCAGGAAGATGTTCATGTTTTTCTCCCACTGGCTCTGCTGGTCCATGACGGTTTGTAGGGCCAGGCGTAGAGACTCCTTGAGGACAGCAATGTCCTTCTTCTGCTGGTCTAGCAGGGAATCAATCTCATGTTGGTGACTCAGCATTTTGGTCTTCCATTCATTCCACTGACTCTGCTTGTCCTCCAGCTCATTGATGAAGGACTCCCTCTGGGTCTGTGTACCCTTCTGGTCTTCTGAAGGGTACTGTGTGAGCTCTTTGTCCTTCTTCTCCAGGTCTTTTAGTGAGGAGACCTTCTCATTTTCTCCATTGGAAACATTTGTGTCTTCAGGGAGTGAGGTGGAGGTTTTAGGTTCTCTATCTGGTCCTTCATGAGGACTAGGTGAACATGGTGGATCACTGAGAACCACTGTTTTGTCCAGTTGAACTTTCTCAGGTGCATTCATCTTATCCATCGTATCAGTCATGTTTAGATTGTTTTCCAGAGATAATATTGTCTTCTCAGGCTGTAGCTGTATGTGTGTTGCTCTCACTATATGACAGTCAAACTAAAGCTCTACTTTAAAGGAGAACCTCAAAATTAGAGAATGTTACACAATCGCCATAGCGACTGGTTCCAAAAGTGTAGACTGACTAAACTTCCTGTTAACTTCAAAACAAGAGCCCTAATTACAAAAGAGTTAAAAAATTAATGGAAGACAAGAAGAGATGCTTTTATTTTGAAAAAGGGATTTGATTTTTAGCTTTTTTTCCTTTTTTTGTCCATTTTGGCAAGTTCTTTTTGACACTTTTATCCATTATCTGTCCTTTCTTTATTTGTTTTGTCCATTTTTCCTCCTAATAAGCTTCCCTTTTGCCCAATAAATATGAGACATTTTTTTTGAATGTAAACAATGGGAGACATGGACTCGATCAAAGACATGCTTTAAAGCCTGACACAAAAAACAACGCACACATTGGAGCTCAAAAATACATGTTAGCTTCAGGGCGGCCATTTTAAAACAACAAAATTAAGGACAATTTGTACAAACTTGACAATTCCTGATACGTTTAGAAATTACACTTTGAAATTTAAAATTCAGTTTTTAATCACTCTTCACACATACAAAAGTTATTTTCTGCACACATTTACTTTTAAACCAACAGCTGTTTTCAGGCAGAGAACCCTCAAAAGTAACATCTTTATTCATTCATAAAGCAGTTGTCTTATAGAGCTCAATGACATTCACTCAGGTATGTAGCCTGTGCTTCTAAACGCTATCAAAATGAGCTGTCATTTAGCATTTTAAGCTCTTTAAACTGACCAACAGATTGATAAATAAACTATTTAATACGCACATGAATGAGCAGCTTCTGTTATCTGTTTATTTATCGTTTCCCTTCAACAATTTATCAGTGTTTGTTTGATGTTCCTCACACATGACTCAGTCTGCTCAGCGTTGCCAGTTAGAGCTGGTAACTTGACACATGAACTGTCAAAAATTCACTAAAATGTAGCCTAGATGCCTTATTCAGAAACTCTAAAGCCAACCTGGCAACACAGTGTCTGTAGAGGGTTATTCTCCTGTCACAGCTACCTCTGTTTTAGATACTTTTGTCATTTACAGTCATGTCTTGTTTGCCACAGCTCATCGGCTTTATTCATCGACAACTAATGACTCATTTGATTAACATCATTCAGCACGTACATGTTATTGTAGCTGAATGGAAGCCAAACATAAGTGTGTCATTAAAATGTGCCTTGTATAATTAACATATCTGCACAAGTTATTAAGCAATTTTTTTTTAACAATTTGAGCCCATTTTGGCGTATTTTTACCCTTTTCCTGTAACTACACCAAAATTTCCATATTTAAAATTTTTTTTATCACTTTTTCTTGTTTTTCTTATTTTTGCTTTTTTAATGCATTTTTGCTACATTCCTCCCATTTCTGCCACTTCTCCATCACATTTAAATGCCTTTTCTGCACATTTTTTACACTTTCAAGACATTTTCTGCACTGATAAAACCTTTCCACCACTTTTCCACCTAATGTTACATATGTTGACCCATTATTGTTACTTTTAATCTATTTTCACCATATTTCTTGCTTATTTTTGCCAATTTATCCACATTCATGATTTGTCATGCCCATTATTTGCTAGTTAAAATTGTTTTTACATTCCTGCCAATTTTAAGCCAATATTGTATAAATAGATATAAAAAAAAAAAAAAACATCAGACCAGACCAGCCCAGATGGCCATGTATGCCAGATGGCCAGTCCACCCCTGTATATTAGGGTTGGGTATCGCCACGTACCTCACGATACGATACCGTCACAATATTTTGCCCACGGTAAAGATAATATCACGATACAGCGATTCTGCGATAATCAATATATTGCCAGAAATTTCATCCACGATACATTACGATATGTGTCACTGAAGAAATTCAGAATTTATTGACTGCACTGAATCCATTTCACAGGAATTGCAAAACATTGTCAATGAATTTCACATGAATGACAGACAAGTAAAACAAAGTGTTTACTGCACAGTGTCTCTTCTTAACACACACACATTTATTAAAGGATGGTCAAACGTCCAATGGTTGCCCTCTAGCTGCAGAGCTGCTGCCTGTGATCCATGTTTTACCACAGGCGGCTTTTAGCCAATGAAAAGCTCTTTTTCATTTTTTGCCATAGCAGCTACACTTTTTTGATGAGTCGCAAAAAGAAACTTTTCCGTGTGGGACGTTCTTCTTCCCTGTTCATCAGCTCATTGTGAAGGAGCTGGATCATCTCCCTGTTTTTCTCATGTGTTTCCAGGAAGATGTTCATGTTTTTCTCCCACTGGCTCTGCTGGTCCATGATGGTTTGTAGGGCCAGGCGCAGAGACTCCTTGAGGACAGCAATGTCCTTCTTCTGCTGGTCTAGCAGGGAATCAATCTCATGTTGGTGACTCAGCATTTTGGTCTTCCATTCATTCCACTGACTCTGATTGTCCTCCAGCTCATTGGTGCAGGACTCCCTCTGGGTCTGTGTACCCTTCTGGTCTTCTGAAGGGTACTGTGTGAGCTCTTTGTCCTTCTTCTCCAGGTCTTTTAGTGAGGAGACCTTCTCATTTTCTCCATTGGAAACATTTGTGTCTTCAGGGAGTGAGGTGGAGGATTTAGGTTCTCTATCTGGTCCTTCATGAGGACTAGGTGAACGTGGTGGATCACTGAGAACCACTGTTTTGTCCAGTTGAACTTTCTCAGGTGCATTCATCTTATCCATCGTATCAGTCATGTTTAGATTGTTTTCCAGAGATAATATTGTCTTCTCAGGCTGTAGCTGTATGTGTGTTGTTCTCACTATATGACAGTTTAACTAAAGCTCTACTTTAAAGGAGAACCTCAAAATTAGAGAATGTTACACAATCGCCATAGCGACTGGTTCCAAAAGTGTAGACTGACTAAACTTCCTGTTAACTTCAAAACAAGAGCCCTAATTACAAAAGAGTTAAAAAATTAATGGAAGACAAGAAGAGATGCTTTTATTTTGAAAAAGGGATTTGATTTTTAGCTTTTTTCCTTTTTTTGTCCATTTTGGCAAGTTCTTTTTGACACTTTTATCCATTATCTGTCATTTCTTTATTTGTTTTGTCCATTTTTCCTCCTAATAAGCTTCCCTTTTGCCCAATAAATATGAGACATTTTTTTGAATGTAAACAATGGGAGACATGGACTCGATCAAAGACATGCTTTAAAGCCTGACACAAAAAACGACGCACACATTGGAGCTCAAAAATACATGTTAGCTTCAGGGCGGCCATTTTAAAACAACAAAATTAAGGACAATTTGTACAAACTTGACAATTCCTGATACGTTTAGAAATTACACTTTGAAATTTAAAATTCAGTCTTTATCACTCTTCACAAAAGTTATTTTCTGCACACATTTACTTTTAAACCAACAGCTGTTTTCAGGCAGAGAACCCTCAAAAGTAACATCTTTATTCATTCATAAAGCAGTTGTCTTATAGAGCTCAATGACATTCACTCAGGTATGTAGCCTGTGCTTCTAAACGCTATCAAAATGAGCTGTCATTTAGCATTTTAAGCTCTTTAAACTGACCAACAGATTGATAAATAAACTATTTAATACGCACATGAATGAGCAGCTTCTGTTATCTGTTTATTTATCGTTTCCCTTCAACAATTTATCAGTGTTTGTTTGATGTTCCTCACACATGACTCAGTCTGCTCAGCGTTGCCAGTTAGAGCTGGTAACTTGACACATTAACTGTCAAAAATTCACTAAAATGTAGCCTAGATGCCTTATTCAGAAACTCTAAAGCCAACCTGGCAACACAGTGTCTGTAGAGGGTTATTCTCCTGTCACAGCTACCTCTGTTTTAGATACTTTTGTCATTTACAGTCATGTCTTGTTTGCCACAGCTCATCGGCTTTATTCATCGACAACTAATGACTCATTTGATTAACATCATTCAGCACGTACATGTTATTGTAGCTGAATGGAAGCCAAACATAAGTGTGTCTTTAAAATGTGCCTTGTATAATTAACATATCTGCACAAGTTATTAAGTAATTTTTTTTTAACAATTTGAGCCCATTTTGGCGTATTTTTACCCTTTTCCTGTAACTACACCAAACTTTCCATATTTAAAGTTTTTTTTTATCACTTTTTCTTGTTTTTCTTATTTTTGCTTTTTTAATGCATTTTTGCTACATTCCTCCCATTTCTGCCACTTCTCCATCACATTTAAATGCCTTTTCTGCACATTTTTTACACTTTCAAGACATTTTCTGCACTGATAAAACCTTTCCACCACTTTTCCACCTAATGTTACATATGTTGACCCATTATTGTTACTTTTAATCTATTTTCACCATATTTCATGCTTATTTTTGCCAATTTATCCACATTCATGATTTGTCATGCCCATTATTTGCTAGTTAAAATTGTTTTTACATTCCTGCCAATTTTAAGCCAATATTGTCTAAATAGATAAAAAAAAAAAAAAAAAAACATCAGACCAGACCAGCCCAGATGGCTATGTATGCCAGATGGCCAGTCCACCCCTGTATATTAGGGTTGGGTATCGCCAGGTACCTCACGATACGATACCATCACAATATTTTGCCCACGGTAAAGATAATATCACGATACAGCGATTCTGCGATAATCAATATATTGCAAGAAAATTTCATCCACGATACATTACGATATGTGTCACTGAAGAAATTCAGAATTTATTGACTGCACTGAATCCATTTCACAGGAATTGCAAAACATTGTCAATGAATTTCACATGAATGACAGACAAGTAAAACAAAGTGTTTAGTGCGCAGTGTCTCTTCTTAACACACACACATTTATTAAAGGATGGTCAAACGTCCAATGGTTGCCCTCTAGCTGCAGAGCTGCTGCCTGTGATCCATGTTTTACCACAGGCGGCTTTTAGCCAATGAAAAGCTCTTTTTCATTTTTTGCCATAGCAGCTACACTTTTTTGATGAGTCGCAAAAAGAAACTTTTCCGTGTGGGACGTTCTTCTTCCCTGTTCATCAGCTCATTGTGAAGGAGCTGGATCATCTCCCTGTGTTTCTCCTGTGTTTCCAGGAAGATGTTCATGTTTTTCTCCCACTGGCTCTGCTGGTCCATGACGGTTTGTAGGGCCAGGCGCAGAGACTCCTTGAGGACAGCAATGTCCTTCTTCTGCTGGTCTAGCAGGGAATCAATCTCATGTTGGTGACTCAGCATTTTGGTCTTCCATTCATTCCACTGACTCTGATTGTCCTCCAGCTCATTGATGAAGGACTCCCTCTGGGTCTGTGTACCCTTCTGGTCTTCTGAAGGGTACTGTGTGAGCTCTTTGTCCTTCTTCTCCAGGTCTTCTAGTGAGGAGACCTTCTCATTTTCTCCATTGGAAACATTTGTGTCTTCAGGGAGTGAGGTGGAGGTTTTAGGTTCTCTATCTGGTCCTTCATGAGGACTAGGTGAACGTGGTGGATCACTGAGAACCACTGTTTTGTCCAGTTGAACTTTCTCGGGTGCATTCATCTTATCCATCGTATCAGTCATGTTTAGATTGTTTTCCAGAGATAATATCGTCTTCTCAGGCTGTAGCTGTATGTGTGTTGTTCTCACTATATGACAGTTTAACTGAAGCTCTACTTTAAAGGAGAACCTCAAAATTAGAGAATGTTACACAATCGCCATAGCGACTGGTTCCAAAAGTGTAGACTGACTAAACTTCCTGTTAACTTCAAAACAAGAGCCCTAATTACAAAAGAGTTAAAAAATTAATGGAAGACAAGAAGAGATGCTTTTATTTTGAAAAAGGGATTTGATTTTTAGCTTTTTTTCCTTTTTTTGTCCATTTTGGCAAGTTCTTTTTGACACTTTTATCCATTATCTGTCATTTCTTTATTTGTTTTGTCCATTTTTCCTCCTAATAAGCTTCCCTTTTGCCCAATAAATATGAGACATTTTTTTTGAATGTAAACAATGGGAGACACGGACTCGATCAAAGACATGCTTTAAAGCCTGACACAAAAAACGACGCACACATTGGAGCTCAAAAATACATGTTAGCTTCAGGGCGGCCATTTTAAAACAACAAAATTAAGGACAATTTGTACAAACTTGACAATTCCTGATACGTTTAGAAATTACACTTTGAAATTTAAAATTCAGTTTTTATCTCTCTTCACACATACAAAAGTTATTTTCTGCACAGATTTACTTTTAAACCAACAGCTGTTTTCAGGCAGAGAACCCTCAAAAGTAACATCTTTATTCATTCATAAAGCAGTTGTCTTATAGAGCTCAATGACATTCACTCAGGTATGTAGCCTGTGCTTCTAAACGCTATCAAAATGAGCTCTCATTTAGCATTTTAAGCTCTTTAAACTGACCAACAGATTGATAAATAAACTATTTAATACGCACATGAATGAGCAGCTTCTGTTATCTGTTTATTTATCGTTTCCCTTCAACAATTTATCAGTGTTTGTTTGATGTTCCTCACACATGACTCAGTCTGCTCAGCGTTGCCAGTTAGAGCTGGTAACTTGACACATTAACTGTCAAAAATTCACTAAAATGTAGCCTAGATGCCTTATTCAGAAACTCTAAAGCCAACCTGGCAACACAGTGTCTGTAGAGAGTTATTCTCCTGTCACAGCTACCTCTGTTTTAGATACTTTTGTCACTTACAGTCTTGTCTTGTTTGCCCATAATGTAAATTGGGACATCTTTATTAATTGTTGACTTATATTTTTCTTTTCAAATTATTTTTTTCATTATCTACAATTGGATAACATAGGGATTGTCTTAAAAGATGTAGAAATGGTCATAAGACTAGGCTGAAAATCTACTTTAATAGATTAACGGCAACTTGTTATGAGTAGATTCATATATTTTTAACAGTGTATTCATTTGTTTTTTAAACCAACTTGATTCCATCGCAAAAATTGTAACTAAAAACTAGGAGATTTTTCCTCCAAGAGATGAGCAAGAACACTCAAGTAACAACCTAGTCATTAAAATATTCCATTTTTAAACTCTCTGTAGTCTATTAGGTGTTTCAAGTGGTTTTTCTTTGTAGCTAAAAGTGTGGTTTGCAGGTAACTAGGGAGTTCACTTGAATCTGGCAGTAGAAGTTGAACCTGTCGTACAAGTTGACCAGTCTTCTTTAATTGCTTGAGATCACCTTAAGCAGTCAAAACTGGAAAAAAAAGAGATTTCATCAAGGCTTTTCTTGTATGAAAGTAGAACAAATGCCTTCCCAAGCTCGTGTTTTAGAGATCACTTTGTCTCTGGCGTTCAACAGTTTTAGGGGACTTCCTCTCCCAGATGAGGGTGGCCCTGCTTTAGACCTGAGTGGGCTCAGAGATCATCCAGAGACAGACATAGAGCAGGTCTGGATTAACCTAATCCATCTAAATTAACTCTCTGGATGCCAGCCAGACTGAATACCGTGTGCGTGGAGTACACCTACAGACGCATACTTCCCCTCCTTGCCTTCTCACCGAACATACAAGACAATCTTTGACATGATAATTACATGAAGTTCCATTTCACATATGAAGCACACGATAAATCATCTCTGTGTCTCCTTTAATAGATGAACACACCTGCATACACCTGAACGTTGCTTCCCACAGGACAGTTTTGAAAAACACACCCAGCAATTTGGTAATATTGCCTCAATTGATGGTTTAGTCTATAATGAGAGTATGGGAGGATACCCACGGTGTACGTTTTCATTGCATATTAAATCATTGCCCTCCCACTTAGACATTTTCTTTGAATTGTCAGGATTGACATTTTTTACCAGATATATGGATTTGGTTGCCCAACCCCCTTAATTTTAGCCCCTCACAATGCAGTTTGAGGAGCATGAAGTGGGGTGGAGGGGTGGGAGGGGGGTTATAAGGCCCAGCGCGCTCCTGTTTGATGTATTCTTACCCTATCCAAAGTAAAATATCCTTCCTGCTTTGATGTGTCACCTTAAAGCCCTTCCCCCTCCCTTCAGGTCCCATTGTGGGAGGATATGTGTGATCATGTGTACACACATGTCTGGTTCCTGCCAGGTATGCAAGAACAGATGAAGCTAATGGTATACATTCCCATACACGTGTGTGTCGTTATGTGAATGTGCATGTGCTCATGCAGCGGTGCGTTGTTGCAGGACCTGCCTGTGTCTCTTTATTGTAGCCAGGGTACAACAGGGATTCGGCAGGCTTTGGAAGATTGAATCGCCCTGGGAGACTGAGTGAGCGAGAGGAAATACCCTTAACAAGCAGAGTCAAAGTGTGATTAGCGTTTCATCTTTTCCTCAAGTCTGTTAGTTTATGTGTGCGTTGGCCTGTCTTGGTGACTCACATCCCTCAAGTAATGATATATTATCCCTCAACACACACAGTAAGCTCCTGCTACTTTACAGTCATGATCAAAAGCAGTCGTTCGACATGTTGTTCATTCACCGTTATCCACAAATTGTGGCCAATCATTGCTTTTAAGAAATGTGCTGAACTTTGAACCGGCGCTCTCCCTTCAAGCACCATCCACGTCAGATCACATGCTTCTATTTACGTTGAACCGCAAACAGTTGAAGTCGAACGTCACACTTTTTATGACAAAAGCTAAAAGCTAAATTTGCAACATTTCATGACATTTATAACAAACTGTCAACTTTAGGTCTGGTTGTTCACTTTTACGACAAACTCTTGGTTTTAACGAGCCGTGCGGGCTTAACGAGGATCCTGCCAGTTCGGTCCGGCGGTAATATGCTTCCCCCCGACCGCCTTAGTCGGACACTAACGAGACGCCGAACACTGACCTCTGTAGCGGCTCAAATTAGATGTAAATTGTGCCTGATTTTTACAGGGGTTCCTAACGTGATCCAGATCCACCCCCCCTCCCCCACCATCTCGACCAGTGGGCCAATGCCGTGAGAACATCTCACTCCCTAACGACATTTCGAGTGGTCGATGAGAGGGGTCGCGGGTAATGGTGACCTCACTGGCCTACACTTCACTTCCTTCTAATTAGAGCGCTGGGCCAGATCAAAGGGGCCAGCCGCATCGCAGCAGGAGGGCTACTGAAGGAGGAGAGCGGCTAGTAAAGACGAAGAGGAGGAAGACAAGAGGGCTGAAGGAGAGTAGCTAGAAGCCATTTTCTATAAGTAATGGGGTGCAGTGGGGCAAAGGGAGAATGTGAGGAAGTTTTTTTCATTAGTCCCGGAGGTCAGTGGGGAACCCAACCTGTGTTGGTATGAACTCCCTTCTATAGGTGGGAGAAGTGCCCTAAAGAGGAGGGACTTAAGGTTATGGAGGGGAGAAAGGGTTTTTATAAAGGGGCGTAGTGGGAGGAGAAAAGGTTGAACGTTAAGCACAGGAGAGAATAAACCATCATTACACAGCCTTTCAGGAGAGCCTTGCCACTCCACTGCTGCCTGCAGACCTGCTCTGTGTCAAGCCACAGCTGTGGAGATGAACCCAGACACGACGGAAGTGGAGAATTTAGCACTTCCTCAGTCGACGACATGTAGCTATAGTTTGAACATATGAACCCAAACACAAAACACAAATGCTGGCACCCATACAATTACACACATTATATCAAGGCCACATTACTTTTCTTTTCTGGTTAATGTTTTTTTTTGTTTTCATTGAAGAGTAATTCAATCCTGGCTGATGGAAATTCAAACAATGCCTTGATAATGGGCGTGGCTCCTGGAGCAGTTCAGACACGCCCAGTCTATAGTATAAACTCTCCAAAGAACCATCTACGCTATGCTAACTAGCTACTCAATACTCACTATACCTCTCTATTTACAAATCTCTCAATACAACCTACTCACCGCAGATTGCAGAATCAACAGGTGGGAGTTTTTATCGGAGGGGCGGATCCAACGGCGGTGGTTTGTGATGTAAGAAGTCACCAAAACATCACAAACCACCATTCTCAACAAAATTTGATTGTAATAACAATGTTCCAACTCATAGAGGACAGTCACTCTTACATTATTAATACTTTTAAATATTCAAACAAAGATTAAAAACAAAGTAAAGTATAATAATGATGATAATTTAAAAAGTAATTGAAATATACATGTACATACAGTAACTGTAGATTAAAAAATCTATAAAGTGTATTGTTCAGTGAGAGTATGAATGGAGTTGTAGGTGAAGCATGTTCAGTTCTATCAGCTGTTGAGGAGTCTGATGCAGAGCGAAAGGAGGTAGGGCTGGGTGGTATACTGGTTCATACCGAATACCGGCATATATTTTCATTATGATATGAATTATGCTGTATTTGATTACACAACAATTGGAACGCTACGCTGCGCCGCCTTTCAGTCAGGACCCTTTCCATGGTTGCACTTCTAAGCTGAAATGTAAACAGTAGCGCTCTGGTGTTATTTACGGTGTAAATGAATAAGAAATACATTGAAAGCTCCGAAGCCTAATGTGTGCATGCTACAAGGCAAGGCAAGGCAAGGCAAATTTATTTATATAGCGCATTTCATACTCAAGGCAACTCAATGTGCTTTACATGATAAAACATTCAATTGTTTAAAATCAATAAGAACATTTAAATCAATAAGAACATTTAAAATCATCAGTAAAATCAATTAAAATCATCAGTAAAATCATCATTACATCAACAACATGACAAAAAATCTCTCTCTCAATCATATGCAGTAGAGAAAAAAAGTGCCTTTAACTTTGATTTAAAAATGTTCACATTGGATGCTGACTTCAGCTCCGCTGGCAGTTTGTTCCACTTCTTTGCAGCATAACAACTAAAAGCAGCATCACCATGTTTACTGTGAACTCTGGGCTCCACTATCTGATCTGTGTCCATAGATCTGAGAGACCTGCTGGGTTCATACCTGACTAACATGTCACTGATGTATTCTGGACCAAACCCATTCACAGATTTATACACCAGCAGCAGAACTTTAAAGTCTATTCTGAGGCTGACTGGGAGCCAGTGTAAAGACTTTAAAACTGGAGTAATGTGCTCTGACCTCTTTGTTCTGGTTAAGACCCGAGCTGCAGCGTTCTGAACCAGCTGTAGCTGTTTGATGCTCTTTTGGGGGATTCCTGTCAGAAGACCATTACAATAGTCCAGTCTGCTGGAGATAAAAGCATGGACCAGTTTCTCCTGGTCTTTCTGAGCCATTAAACCTTTCACTCTGGAGATGTTCTTTAGGTGGTAGAAGGCTGTTTTTGTGATTGATTTGATCTGACTGCTGAATGTAAGATCTGAGTCAATCAGAACACCAAGGTTTTTGACTTGGTCTTTAGCTTTTAAAGATCGAGACTCAAGATAATTGCTGACAGCAGTCCTCTTTTCCTTGTTACCAAAGACAATCACCTCCATCTTGTCATTGTTTAGTTGAAGGAAGTTTTCACTCATCCAGCAGTTTACTTTTTCTAAACAGTCACACAACACCTCAATGGGACCATGGTCATCTGGGTTCAGTGATAGATATAGTTGTGTGTCATCTGCATAGCTCTGATAATCAACCTTACAGTTCTGTAAAATTTGTCCTAAAGGAAGCATGTAAAGGTTAAACAGAAGGGGTCCAAGAACAGATCCCTGAGGAACCCCACAGGACATTGGTAATCTGTCAGATTCAAAGTTTCCAATGCTTACAAAATAGCTTCGCTCCTCCAAGTATGACTTAAACCATTGCATTACTTTTCCATTTAGTCCAACCCATGTTTGCAATCTGTGCAACAAAATTGTATGATCTACAGTGTCAAATGCAGCACTTAGATCCAACAGAATGAGAACAGATACTTTTCCTGAATCAGTGTTCAACCTTATGTCATTGATCACTTTGATAAGAGCAGTTTCAGTGCTGTGATGAGAACGAAAACCTGACTGAAATTTATCAAATATTTTGTTGAATGTTAAGAATTGACTCAGTTGGTTGAAGACCACCTTCTCAATGACAAGATGACAACACTCACGGACATAGACATTATATATGTATATAATGTCTATGCTCATGGAGGCACGGTTAGCTTAGCATATTGGCAGTAATACACGAAAAAAAGAGAGCAAAGGATCGTAATTTGTATTTCCTGTAATGCGGAAATTAGTCCTGGTGGAGCTGCAAACAAAGTGCTACCTTGTTCACCATAAGAAACCACCACACCAAGTATGCGGCATTTAAAGCTAGAAATCAAGCTAATGCTAAAGCTAAGCTAGCGCGGCAAAGAGCCAGTGGGTGTTACATGTGTGGATGCCTTAATAACAGATGGAGTCGGGATGTAGCTTGTATTACTACGAGTGTGGAATTATTATACAATATCATCCTAAGTCAATCTACTGCAGTGATTCTTCTCTCAACCAGTAGAAAATGCTGTGAACACCTGATTATGCATTAAAAAAAAAAATACCATCATATACCGTGATATACATTTTTGGTCATACCACCCAGCCCTAAAAGAAGGAGTTCCTCAGTCAAGAGTCGGACAAGAATCAATCAACTCCACTACTTCATACCCAAAATTCACTTGTTTTTAGCAGAAAAAAATGGTTTGGGGGTTTAGTTACTCTTTAATACCCTCATGTAATCATGTACTTTTCTTCAAATAAAATAATAAATAAATGTATAGGGTTTCCAAGCAATTGAGATGTGACTTAAATTTTCATCAATATAGCAAGTTTTTAGTGAGTTTTGACGAAAATAAATCAACACAATCCAACTCAATGGAGATTAAAACAAGATTTCAACCTTCCACATTTGTTGAATGAATTATTTTTGATTTATTGATGAATGTCTTTATCTGTAATCTATACATTATTGTCGCTAGCAGCTTTTTTTTGTGCACAATTTGGTTAATAATAACATAGTGACAACACAACTAAACTCTGATATTACCATCAAGACGGTAAGAATTACAGAGGGATGTTTTTGTTGACTAAATATAAGGTTGTCATTCCCATAGAAGGGAATGTGAAGTGTGTCAAGAATTATGACAGTGACAATACAGTACACAATCCTAACCATGGGATCAGTGACAGCACTACAATCCTAAGTGCAAAAATAACTATGGCCTCTAGGTTTGCCTTTGCTTTTACACTGATTGTTTGAACTATTTTCTTCATCTGAGTGATGACTTGAGAAACGTGCTGCCTTCCTCCAGTGCTGGAACATTGTGTTCTTTAGAGTTGAGTTTCGCGACAGTGCTTAGCTGCTTTAAATGTATGGGAAGTTAAATAACACCAATTATTGTCATGCGTTAGAATTGCCCCTATATGGTGTTTAAAGTAACTTTACAGTGCAAAGTACCTATTTTAGCAAATATGATTAACTGGAATCAAGTTTATATGTTTTAAGCATTTTTTTAATATGAACTCAAGCTGACATTTTCTTATTGAGGTTTGCAACACATCCACTGCATGGTAATTTTGTCGAGATCGCCTACCTAAACACAGTCTGATCCTTTGTTTTTCATCCATGAGCTAGATCTAATGCAGGATATATCCTCGGTGTATGACAGACTTTCCCACTTATGTTCTCCTAAGCGCATGGGAACGAGTAGCGAGATGGGAAAATCATGTGCTGGCAGATATGTGTAGGGATCAGCAAACAGTGCAACTCCAAGGCTGGGAAGTTCATAGTGCTTTGAAGGAGCCAAAATTCCAGGAGCTTCTGGTAATATTAGGATAAAGCCGTGTCATCCCTGTCACTCACCTGGATTTATCAGCAGGAAATCTGGAAATGAGACGGCATTCCTGCCCCCTCGAGGAACTCAGACAGGTTGAAAAGCAGACAAAGAGGGCCACAGTCACAGATGAGATGTGATTTGACACTGTGCAGACCGCTATCTCACAGTTTATCAATATATATAATCTGACAGAAGAGGTTTTGTAAGTCTTTAAACAAACCACAGAGTGAGTTCTGTTAAAAAATAACCTCCCTTGGATAAAAACCTGTGTAAAACCCCAAATCAGAGCTTTTTTTTCCTACTCTGCCCGTGCACCCCCCGGGGCAAACCAGTGAACTATGTACAACCCCCTACTATTGATGTTGACATGTTCACTGACCTGGTCCATCAGCGCACACATACATTTACACAGGGGGAGCTTGTGGACCCCTTCCGTTAGCTAGCACTGATACCAACGGTGTTCTCTGATGTGACCTGGGTTTGTGCCTGGGGGGCCTTCAGGTTCTGTTTGTACCCAAAGGACCATAAGTCACCCAGTGGGCTCACTGACCCCAGGATTAGGCTCTTAGAACTTTTAATTCACAAAATGTACAGCCGTACCAACCTTACCATGAATCCCATATATTATGTAGCATGTTTATTTCAAATGACAATATAATGTTTGAAGAAGTCAACATTTATGTGTGTGCCTTATTATGTGCTTTATTGCAATATATATATATAAAAATATTTACATTTTAAGTTCTACAAACATGTTACATATTTAACATATTTTTACAGGTCTCCCCACGCCACATGTGACTTAATGGTCATTTAAAGACCAAAACAAAATTAAATATGTTACAAATGCTATTTTAGTGCAAAAACACTCACTTTATGATACAGTAAATGTCCATTAAATTCAGATTTCCAAAAGTAAATGGTTTAAGGTTTTCCTGTCTAAACATGCGACACATAAATAACATTTAGTATTTGGATCTATAGAATTACAGGGTTTTACCACAATAGGATATTTTCTATTTCTTGTCCTCATTTTATAAAAATGCATGTATGTAAATAAATAAAAAACAAACAAAAAAAAGTAAAGAAAAATGATATAGAAATATATATATACAATATATGTCTTTCTTGCACTTTAATTGCAGCTGGACTGTTTTTTTTTTTAAAGAGTTTTCTTCCTGCTTTTGTCTCCTGCAGCCTTTTTGTCTTTCTTCTTTCTACTTTGATTTTTGATTTTTATTGTTAGATAACTTTGATGCAAAGTGTCTGTTTATTCAGTTTATTCAATTTGTTTAAGCAGAAGCTGATTCAACCACAAGTTCTATTCAGCACCCTCAGGTATTTAAAACTTTGTATTTTTTTCAACATTATTGATTGACTTTAACCATGAAAGCATTGAAACCCTCACTGAGCACACACTGTATAACTGCGTAGAACTAAACATCTGTGATGTCTCACATAGTTGCTCAGGCATGAAAACACCGTCCTAAACAACCAGCTATCCACACCAGCTCATTATGGTAACAATTATTGAGGTAATCAATTGGCCAAATTATAGACCAATAACTGAGGCCTTATTGTCTGTTGGGGAACACAGCGGCCTTCATCTCTGCGGTCCAGCCCGAATGCTTCATTTTGGGCTTGACCTCCTGCACCCCTTGAACTTCTCCGCACTCCTCTCTACTCTTAATACCTTCCTGTTTCCATTGCCAGGCTCCGGAGGTCACGCTGAGCAAAGGTCAGGGTTTAAAGGTCGAGCTGTCACTCAGGCAGGGACCAAAAATAGGTGCTGTGTGGTTTGAACCAGTGAAGAAGTAGAAGTTATGTCTCCACACCGTTTAACTTCTTTACTCAGTAAAGCATCCACTCGTATAGATACATTTGACAGTTGCACTACTGTATTCACAATAAATAGCTGTCATTTAACCAAATAAATGTTATTTGCAAAGCAAACTAACTGCAAGGAAACAGTTCTTTAAACCAACCCAAAGGAATTTGGTGGTAATGGCTCATAGAGGAGGTGAGCAGCTTGTTAAAGAGCTGTTAAAGTCCTCCAGCTTGGCTTTAGGTAAAGAGCTCCAATTCCTATAACACTGCACACTCGGGTGAATGTTTGCTAGACAATCACACTGGCCATGGTGCTAACACTGCAACGTAAATGCATGCGATTCTTTGTCAGCAATGCGTCATTAATCAATCTCATCCCGGCTACCACAGTCAGCAGGAGCTGAATGTGCCTGCATCGTGGGTTGCATTCCCAAAATTCGACTCACCTGTGCTGCCTTAGAAACGTGAATGTTATGGTTTACTGGAACGCTCTCTTAGTGTTTCCTCTAACACACTTAAATACTAGCCTTTCTCTGTTGAGCGGCAACATGAGAGCATCTCTTAAAAGGTACCGGTACTAGTTGTGTATGTAACAAACTATGTTTAATATTTTACCAATAAATAAAATTGTGCATATTTATTTGAATAGGGGACATACGCAATTTTTCACCCATCTCCATTTGTTTTAAGAACCCCAAAAACATAATATTTGAAGTTTATTTTCCCAAACTTGCCTGTTTTCCAGAGTTTTAGCCTCTGAAAAGTCACTTTCTGAGCAGTTCTGAAATTGGGTTGTTTTGGGGCCTGCTTATGCATATTCATGAGTGGGCGTGTCTATAGACGCTCACTCACTTCATGTCTCGCTCTTTTACAGGGTGATCAGTGATCACAACAGTGATTTTATTTTTGTTATCCACACCCTGTTATTGTTTTCAGCCAAAAAACTGCACATTACAGTAAAACACATGACCATTTAAGCAACTGTTGTTATTTTGAGTATGTCTCAGCGCTTCAGGGTCCGTGCATCTCAGCAGCAGCAGCAGTCATTCAAACTCTCACCGGACTGTTAAGCTACTAAGTCACTTTCTCCTCCCCCATTGCTCTTCTAACTACATTTAAGGTGATAATCATTTATTTTCTCCTACCGCTGCGTCGGTTTGTGTCACAAACATGTCAGATTAGCGATACAAGGCGATCTAACAGGTTCGCCAATGCGCTGAACCACAAGAGCGGAGTACACCGCCGCATGAGCAAATAGTGCATACGCTAGCACTGCAGTGTACGTTCACTGTGGAGGCGCGGCACCATAAGTACTGTATTTAGTTTTACCAGGAGCCATCACTCCTTTGCTAACGAGAAAAACAATGGCAGACTATTGAAAGGTTTTCATCAGGATGAGGGTTTAGTCTTTGGGTGGAGTTATCAGCGGAGAGGAGGGATTTGACTTGTGACGTCACAAATGTGGAAAATTTGAAACGGAGCAATTTTCCCTGTGTTGTAAGACTCACAAAGACCACAAAAAAACGACTGGATGGATTTATTTCACATTTTGTATTTTGTGTGCCGGTGGACAATCAAGTTACCTCATATGTGATCCAAAAAAAAGTAATTTTTGTGCTCATTTTGGTACCTAAAATACAATCCATTTGAAGCAGCCATCTATGGCCAGATGTGACGTCAAGTCGTTGATTCCGGTGCAGTGTTTACATTGCCTCATTTCTTTGATTTTCCTCTTTATTTATGCTTTTGTAGTGCAGGTTTTCTTCAATACTGTTTTCTTAATTACTTCTATGAAGAGAAGGATGTGTTTTTGATTAACTTCTGATGTGTATGAAGCGATTATTGTGAGCTCTTGTTGCGTATCGTAGCAGACACCGCTGGTGGTCGGCTGCATTGCTTAAATGTGAGATGAGTTAGTAGGAGAGAGAGTGTACTTAACTGGGGGAATAAGTCTGGTAGGACATTGAACCAATTTAAACGATCAAAATCCAAAAAAAGAGTAGCGTGTTGCGTAGCACAAATTCAACATTGTGACGCTACTATGAATTTCGGGGGTGAGTAAAATGGCGAAAAAATCCGCAAGAACTTTAAAGAAACTTACACGACTAAACCTTTAGTATTATATTCTTTTTTTTTTCCATTACATATGATTTTTTTTGCAATTAAAATTCACTAAAGGTACCCTTTAAGGTCTCTGTGAATAGGATAAGGTGCTGAAGCTCAAGATCTGACATGTATCCATCTTCTGCTTGTCAAGAACTGACATGCAAGTGAAAATTGCTGCTGTGTTTGAAATGTGTGCAAATAGCTACAGCTACTTAGAAGCCAAAAGTACAAAGTTGTGGTTTGTTTTTTTTTTTAAAAAAAGAAAGAAACCAAACTATTTAAACCGTTTTTTTTTTTAAATTTTTTAATCATTTTTCATTTTGTTCTGATTGTGTGTCAAATATAGATTGAAAAAGTAATTGTTTAAATTATACCTGACATACTCATGGCACAGCTATTAATCCCCTAAGGACATGGCAAATTTTCCTTAAACAACACGCACACCCTATGGCTATTACACTCATCTTTTTAAAATAGTATTTTTAACAAGGAAGCCTTATGAATATTAAAAGGTGGTGATGTGGCAGTTCTGGGTTTTGCTGGTTTTTACGAAACAAAATGAACAAATAAACTCTTGCAGTAGAGGCATTAGAGGGTTTTTGTGTTGAGCTGATTTGAGCCTCTTACCACCTCTCTTTCCTTATAAATATTTAGGGTTTTTTGCAAAATTGTTATGCCAACTGGCTTCATAATCCACCTTGAGTTGTAAATACTGTAGTTTCCACCTCAGGAAAGGGAGGGTAAGAGTGTTTGACATTTATCTGGAAAAGAATAAAAAGAGGGGATAAATCACACCTGCGTGAGGCGGCCTTCCTCTTTAGAGGATGTAGAGTTTTTTTTGGGGCTGCCCGTATCTCCTCCAATAAAGATTCCTGCCTCCTGACCCGGAAAGGCAGGTCTGTAATAAGAACCATCAAATCATGTGATTGATCACTCGAGAACACAGAAAGGAGAGAATACAACAGGCTGGATGGGCCGGTGCTTGCCAGCATGGAGGATGGTATGTGGGTGTGTGTGAGAAAAAAGTGAAGATGGGACAGCGCGTAAGTGAAAGAGAGAGACAGACTTGTTTAATAGGGAGAACAAGAGGAGGGGGGGAGGGGCACATAATCTTTTTTTTTTTTTTTTTTTTTTTTTTTTGAGTGTGAGATTACAGATGGAATGACGAGTATAGAAGAGGACAGTTTAAAAGGAGAAATATCAATCTGACACGAGTGCAGACATTTATTTTTTTCTTCTACTATTCTATTACTGCGCTGTTACTCAACAGCTTTTGTCTCCCAACAGTTAAATGTGACATAGGTGACACTGCAATGATGGACGCTCTAAATGCACAATGTGCTGATGCGGAGGAGGAAGGAGTGGTGGAGTTGAGCAATTGTTCCTCATCCGTTTTACATACCTGATGTCATTTCAAAGCTCATTTTACTCACTGTCATTCCAGACAAGTGGCTGCACATTGTGAGTGGGTGTGCGGACATACTGCTAAAAAAAAAAAAAAAAAATATACATGTTTTCTGTACTTTACTCGCTGTAATTGTTTGACTTTTCTAAACTGCCAAAGACAGCTGTGACGCAACTGCGTCATAATCCGTCTTAATCCGATTAAGTTTCATGTATAAACTCTGTCCTGCGGGGTGTTGAGAGACAGGGAAGACACACAAACTCTTTCCTCGACCTCGTCACACCTGGAGATTCTAACTTCCAGGCGTCATACTTGACTGAACGGAAGTCTGATCTCTGATAAGGATCGCAGTTCTCCGGGATCAGGGTTTAACAGACACAAAAAGATGTCGAGACGACTGTGAGAGAAAAATAGAGAGTGAAAAGATGACAGAGGGTGAATCTGTGGGAAAGCAATGACGGCTGAATGTGTCACTTCTGTATGTATTTCTACGTGGTGGGAGGAGGATAGAGGGATTGCGCTCAAATGAGGTGGGTGACAGAATGATGATGGGGGCGGATCAGAGCCCTAAGCTGTTTTTTTAAGGTGTGAAGAGTTGATTGATTAACGTTCTTGGAGCCTCGGGGGAAATCTGGGTTGAACTTCCGGAACGAACCTCACGTGTTGCCCAAAATTTTTCTCTTTGGGGAGAAAAAAAAAAGCCTTATTAAATATGTGCCTACATAGAATATCATAAATTCTGGACTCATTTCCAGGAATTGGAGTTACATTATTAGCATGTGTTCAGACAGAATGTACAGCATGATATTGGCAGTGAAATCAAAGCTACCATATGCAGAAGTCATATTTTCATTCAGACCCCGATAATGTATTTTCCCTGAGTTGTTTCTACCAAAGCATGCATACTTTGCTATGAAGTTTTTTTTTTTTCTGTTTTTTTTTTAACTTTTTTGCATAATTTAGAAAAAAAAACCCCATAAAACCCAAAAGTAACATTAGTGTTTTATGAACAACTTGTGGAGCAGCAGGGGTAGGAGGCAGAGAAGGAAAAAGCATCACTCGAGCAGAAGTTGTTGTGCAAGTGAAAGAAAGAATGCAAAAATGTTTGAAAAGATATTAGATAAAGCTGGCAGAACATTCCTTGTGTTTGGCTGTGAAGAGTCACTGAGAATGCCAAGCGTCTTTTCCCCGACGGGGCCCGCTGAACAGAATGCACCGTAACACCCTGAGACTGTGTACACACACACACACACACACACGTGCACTGATACACACATGCAAACGCACATTGCCCGAGGGGCTGTTAACAAGCAGCTGAACAAGACAACGACTGAGGGATCCAGTCTCTATGTGAAAAGGGTTTTATTGGTGTTGGATTGTCAGATTTTCTTTATGGCGTTTAATCAGCATTATACGTGAAAACTATGTCAATAAAAACGATCATTTTTACAAGCGTATTGTGTCATTAAAATGGCTGTATAAGTCCCAGGCATCATTATTATCTATTACTTTTTTTTAGTTCTATCTAAATTAGGAACCTGTTTAAAAAATCAAGTACAGCTATACAGTACATTTCCAGGTCTTTTTGCCCAGAGAGTTACCAAACTAGTCGACTACTAGCCCCGATTACTTTCTTTATATTCTACAATTTTCTGTAATCGTCTAATTACAGTGGTGCAAAAAAGTATTTATTCAGCCACCAATTGTGCAAGTACTCCAACTTAAAAAGATGAGAGAGGCCTGTAATTTTCATCATAGGTATACCTCAACTATGAGAGACAAAATGAGAAAAACAATCCAGAAAATCACATTGTAGGATTTTTTTATGAATTTATTTGCAAATTATGGTGGAAAATATGTATTTGGTCAATAGCAAAAGTTAATCTCAATACTTTGTATTGTATCCTTTTTTGGCAATGACAGAGGTCAAGCATTTTCTGTAAGTCTTCACACACTGTTGCTGGTATTTTTGGCCCATTTCTCCATGCAGATCTGCTCTAGAGCAGTGATGTTTTGGGGATGTCGCTGGGCAACACTGACTTTCAACTCCCTCCAAAGATTTTCTATGGTGTTGAGATCTGGAGACTGGCTAGGCCACTCCAGGACCTTGAAATGCATTTTGTCTCTCATAGTTGAGGTACACCTATGATGAAATTTACAGGCCTCTCTCATCTTTTTAAGTGGGAGTACTTGCACAATTGGTGGCTGACTAAATATGTTTTTGCCCGACTGTATTTATTACTTGATAATCATAAATAACAACAATATTTAATCATTGGTTTCAATACCTAACAATGATGTTCAACTTAAAATGTTCAAATTCCTAATGGAATGGACGAAAACAGTTATCTTATCTAAAGGCGGGCATACACTGCAATTTTTGGCCCATATTGAGCCGATTTTTGACTTGCGGGTTTATTTTTGTATCGGGCTGAGTCTCAGCTAAATCGTGTGTTGTGCATTGTGTAGTATACTGTACATGGGGTCACGCGAAGCCATTAACGCCTCACGACCAGCTCCCAATTGTATGGTCGTAAGGAAATCAAACATGTTTGAAATCCTGGTCGCGCCTCGTGAGGATATCTCACAGTTGAAGCAGTGTCATGGACTGTCTTACCTCAAACTCTCATTGTAGGACCGCTGTAAAATTGGCGGACTCTACTGTCCACGTCTGTCCAGCCAGTTCCTGGTCCATCACATCGCCGTCTTTTCTTTTTTTTAAAGCTTTTGTTGCTGAGATTTGGGCGTGTCTCTCCACTTTCGGGTTCTTCTTCTTCTGTTTTAATGGCGACGCTTCAGAGTTCTTCCTCTTCTCCTAATTTGTACGTTGCATTTCCGGAAACAAGACCACAACGTGTCGTGTATGGACGTACAGTGTGAGGAGTCAGATCGTGTCAGAGTGTCGGTCCGTATAGTGTGAGAATATGAATCGTGAGCTGCGCACATTCGGACTCTGCACAGTTTGAGCTGGAGCTGAGTACAGCAATTGGAAAAAAAACTGCAGTGTATTCCAGCCTTAATGTAGATAATTAACAGCTAAGGCAGTGATTTTCAAAGTGTTGAGTGTGACAATTTGATTGTATTAAGAACAAAAAGTTTCGATAGATGAATTACTTTCCTCCTGTCTTTTTAAATAAGAGCACTGAGGGAGCGCAAACCTTTGCCAGGCGTCAAATTTCCTCTTTGCCGGATATTGGCAGTTATCTGGATCAATGATCCTGATCATGGCACCATGAGCATATACACTTTAGAGGCTTAGAAGAAATTTATATTCAAATTAATAACGATACAGTAAGTCCAAGTGGATGAGCAAGCCTAATTTCTTTTTTGTTGAAAAATTGCAATAAAATGTGCAATCTGATCAGAATGAATGATAAATTCATTGACACACTGATAAAACTCAGTAAACTTTCATAAACATTGGTCAATTACCAACCAAGATAAGAATTTTGGAAATTTTGCCAATTATGAGGGATTTAGTGATTTTTGAAAGTGATTCTGAATCAGTATATTGATCCGGAATCTCTAATGGCCTAAGGTCTGTCTTTGGTTAATATTTTGTCAAAATCTGTTAGAATCTTTTAATTCAGAAAACAAAACAAAACAATGAAAGTATCACCTTTTTGGCAGAGGTAATTAGCATAACCAGGCTATATAGATACTTATTACTTGCATTATAATTAGAATGGAAATGTTAGGGTTGTGTGAATTTGTGAAATAGTAAGATTTTTGAAAGATCAATATGATAAATGTCAGATTTGCCTTTTCTAAAATAATAAACATGACCTGGATGACTGACAGACCTATATTTATTGTGGCGATAGTTCAGAATTTAGAAATGTAAACCACACCAATGCACCAAGATCTGAATTAGTCAGCCTACAGGTAGTATTTAGACGGTTCTGTAGCTATTTAAGCAAATGGTTTTACTCATTGTTTTTCTACAAAACCACAGTCCTACACATAATGATAGCCCTGCATATTAAGTTCAGCTACCGCATTGTGTTTTCTGCTCTGTGTTAGGCTGCTGTTACATAGGAATAGCTCCAAACTTGGACCAAATGGGCGTAGAACAGCTGGTTATCTTAACGCCTTGCTTTGGCTCGGTTTGTGTTCACTGTTTGGGTTCTCACAGCTGTTCTTAAAGCCATATCGTCATTAACTCATTCAGTGCCAGCCATTTTCAAATTTTCTACCCCCCTCAGTGCCAGCCGTTTTTGAGCATTTTGACTGATTTTAAAGACCCACAGAATATTTTCTCTGACTATCTGAAATCTGACACCAGATTCTGAAAGATTGAAGCCTCTACTGTCATGAAAAAAAAAAAAAAAAAAACATTTGTTTCTGGCTCGTTCCGTTCTTTTGTTATCAGCCATTGAATAGAGCAAGTTTTACACAAATCTTCAGTTTCAGAGCAAAAATCTGAGAAAACAGCCTTTTTGTAAAAAAAACCCTGTCAGTGACTTTAAAGCTATTTTTTTTTGCTTTAGTGACAACTCTAACATATGAACATTGTTTCCTTATATAAAACATTAAAAAAAAAACATTGAGACTGGGCTTTTGATGGCAAAATTATTATTATTTTGCTGTCTATGTCAGAGTTGAATGGATTTCTTACTGTATTTTGGCGTTCCTCCAACTTTCCCTCCCGTCAGTCTGCACACAGACGTAACTTCCTCTTCCTCCCGACACGCAGCAATGACCCGTTTAGCCTGGTTAGTTGATGGTTTTATCTCACGATCACAACATTATCTACAATCTACTCAGGTCCACACATGTTCTGTGCTAGTATGTGGTGCTGTGAGCTGCTGGATACGTCACAATATCACTCTGTAGCGCCATAATCTCACTTGTTCCTGTTTCTCCCACCCAGCTAATGGTAGCATCAGTGGCTAATCTCTCATCTAAAGGTGCACCGCTGCCATCGTCAGGGCACCATTGGTCACTACAACACCCCACAGCTTAGATATTGATGAGGGACCTCCGCCAGGGTGTTTTCTAGTAATCCCCATGAAAAAACGCAAATGACGAGTTTCTCGTCAATGGTGCTGAGCGTTTGGATTTGAAATGACGAGTTATCTCGTCGGGGGCACTGAGTGAGTTAACATATTAAAACACATTCAAACGTCCACACACTCCCGCCTGTCTCACTATTTAACGTCTACATATGAGCTGCTTTGAAGGTGTCATTGTTGGTTCTTGAACCATGACAGAGGGGCATGGCTGAATTTGAACCATAAATCCCGCCCCCCACTCTGATAATCCCTCCCAGTCTCCTCCTCTCACGGAAGTGCACAAAATCACGCACGAGAGCTGAACGTGCACTATCGGTAAAACACGTCGCCACGCAAAAGGATGCACACAGAATATAGGGCAATGGAACATTAGATTTCCTGTCTAGAAGGAAAACGGCCACTTGCGCGTCCAAAGTTAATCGAAGACTGAAAACAAGTTTGCACCATGCACGCGTTTCACTATATATTACGGCAGCCAATGAGGAGGCTCTTTCATGGGCTCTGCTCACCCCTCCTTTCTCTAAATCCTGTGATTGGAGCTGGAGGGGGTGACCGCCAAGATTTTGTCTTCCGAGGTTTTATTAACTAAAATACTTAATTATAAGGCACAAACAACACGCAGAAGTACGATTTTTCAGAAATGATTACTTTTACGATATACTATATGATACTAATAAGAATTTTTTTTTTTTTTTTTTTTTTTAATTAAAGAAAATAAATTGAGTCCTCTAGCTTTAAGATAGAAAATGGAACAATTAGTTGAATGATCACAGTCCTTTTCTAAACATTAAATGTCCATGATATTTCATTATAGGGAGCCGTATTCTATCAGAGGACTACTAAAAGTATTTGACAGCTTTAAAATATGAAAACTGGTGTGACTTGTTAAATCAGTCACCATTTACACATGAGGACTGAAGCACAGAATGTTCCGACACAGCTTTTTTTTTTTTCTCTATGCACGACAGAGAAAAATGGCAGAGGCAGACACACACACACACACACACACATACACTAGAAACCTGCTGACATGTCGGCCTCGAGCAGGCGGCACGCAGTCTGTGGTGTTGCTGAGTCCTGACAGCGACACTCCGTCCATCCATCCATCCATCCATCCATCCATCCATCCATCCGTCAGACACATAAACAAGGCACAACCAACACAGAATTCTGAGACCTCATATAACCTTACATCAGAGATGGGCAACTGTTATCACAGTGAGGGCCACAAAAATATGTTTTTTTAATCCCAGGGCCACAGACTAAAATAATGACCAATTGATACATTTATACATGTTTTTGATGTTATTTTGAGTATTTTTAGTCATTTTCTGTGTTTTTGTTATAATTTTGTGTATTTTTGGAGGCATATTGTGTATTTGTTTTAGGGGCTGCACAAAACTAGACCAAGGAGCCTCCGGTAGCCATGTCTGCCCTACATACATTTTTGATTTTCACAGGGAGGAAACCCGAATTTACAGAGTGTGGTGCATTTGAAGACTTAACAACCATATTTGCCTTTGTTAGTAGTCAGTTAGCCAATTTGCTAATTTCTGATGCCAAAAAGTGAATCTAACTTGTATTTGCCTTCTTATTTTTTGCTGACACAATTTTCGTGTTTATAGACTGGAAGTCAGACATTGGCCTTTTTTGCTTTTGAGTTGTTTGGGTTGAGAGGGGGAAAGTGGGTCAGTCTGAAACACCCTGGGGATGCATAATACATGTGTGTTGCCTTGTGTGATGGAGATGGAGTTGAGTCCGAGGGCGAAACATGGCGGGACTTAGAGAGAGAATCGGGGGAATATAATACTTGTAATCTGTTTTTTTTTTTTTTCATTTATTATTTATGATTTCTTTATAGCAATTTTGATTTATTCTGCATCTGCAAATTATCTATTTCTTGTTGCTATTGTGGAGATTTAAAAAACAAAAAAACCAAATAATTAGTAACTATTGCAGCTTTAGCAATTTTGTGACCAAACAAGACTGATGTCCTTTAATAAGAAGTCATAAATATACAAGTAACAAAAGCAACGATATGAAAAAGGGAGATGAGGGATCTAAATCTCAATATTTTGAATTCAAATAAAGTTGGACCAGAAAAACAGTTCTGGGTTATATTTGCTGATAAAATAGGATAATTTATTAACAAACAGCTGCACAAAATGTGCCACTTTTGGCTTTATATATATATATATATATATATATATATATATATATATATATATATATATATATATATATATATATATATATATATATATATATATAGGCAATATTGTAATTTTCTTTATTGCCAAAACAGAAATCTTGATATATCTCGAATCTCTATATATCGTCCACCCTAGCTGAGCATCATCGCTGTTATCGCTCTTATCTACCTTGTCTCATCCACTCTGCCTTCCTCAGCCTGTCTTCATCAGTGTTGGGAACGTTACTTTAAAAAAGTAATTAGTTATAGTTACTCACTACTTGTTCCAAAAAGTAACCGAGTTAGTAATTGAATTACTCTATAATAAAAGTAACTCATTACCAAGGAAAGTAACTATTTGCGTTACTGTTAAAAAAAAAAAAAAAAAGTTGCTATATGTCAAATAATTCAGATTTTTTAGATGCATGTGTCGTTGTGAGGTGCTTCATTAAATTCGAGTTGCTTAAAACGGATGTCGACAAAGTCTTCACTCCTGGTTATAATGAACACTTCACATGCACGTTCTTGCCTTTGACCACAATTCATTTAAAGTAGTGTTTGTATCGCCACCTTAAAAATGACAACTTTTCATCGGACTGCTCCACGCTCGTCATCTCTGCTGTAGTGGTTGTGTGTGTGGGGCGTGTGTTGTGCAAAAACACTGGCTGTGATTGGCTACTATGAAACATGACGCCGCCTTAGCCAATCATGATCGCTCACCTTGTTTTTTAACCCACCTCCTCACTACACTGGCTTCATGCGCAGCGCATGCGCAGCGCATGAAGCCAGTGTAGTGAGGAGGTGGTTTCGGTGCTTTCGGATAACAGTTTATTCAATCAATGCATGTAACGCACAGCATTTAACGTTAACGGCGTTGTAACGACGTAAAAAGTAATTAGTTAGATTACCCCGTTACTGAAAAAAAAAAACGCCGTTACCTATAGCCGTTACTCCAAACACTGGTCTTCATCTTGTCTTTAATTGAATGTCTCCGAATTTGCGACAGTGAGAGGCATCTAGAGATTTGTGTGAACACTTTCCTCCAGTCAGTTGTTGGAGGCCGTCAGTCCTGCTCGCCCTCTGTCAGCCTCTCAGAGTGTTTTCAGACATGTCATTGTTTTCTGCACTCCTCATTTTCACAGAGCAAACAGTGTGTCACTGCATTCAGTGGAGGAAAGTGAAGATAAAAAGACATTTCTTAGATGGAGACCGGGTTGAGGGACCCCCTGCCATGGATACACCAGTGGGAGAATAGAACGCCTTCCATGCCAGTGAGAGGTGGCAATGAGTTGGTGCAGGGATGGAAAGAGGGGCCTCTCCTCACAGTACCCCCGCTGATTGAGATGTATCCCACACAAACCGATGCCACTTTGCGGTGGATCCCCCTCAGCCTCTGTGTCGCGCCAGTCCGAGTCAAGAGCCCGCTGGGAAACAGGGAGAGGGGGATGAACTTGACGTGCGGCTGGACAGAAACTAAAGGATCCTGCGGGTGTGACAGGGGAAAAGGGGGCATGGCGGGTGAGAGAGTTGGGTAGAGGGTGTGATAGGGAACCGCTCAGTGCCAGGGTTGCCCCGGCAACGGGAGGACTACAGAGGCATGATATTTTCTCACTGTCTTGGATGAGAGGGACTTTTTAGTGTGTGAGGAGGACGTGTTGTTAGTCGCTGCTGCGCTGTGGGGGTGCTCCCATCCCTGCCGCTCCTCTGTCTTCACCGATGCCCTTTGATGATACAGACACTCACAAACACATCCTGGACACTAACTTAAGCATAGGCCACAACTGCTGAAGTCATATTTATTTGCATTGTTTTTTAAAACTTGTATATTTACCTAATCTAAATTAGTATTAGTAGTTATGCGACATGCTTCAAGACACAATAATACCAAAATTATTGGTGCACAGAGCACGATCGATATTCAATTCAATTTCATTATAATTGTATAGTGCGAAATACATCAGTCATCTCCTGGCACTCATTATTAATTAACTGAAGATACAAAAATACAAACTTCTTGAAGGTGTTATTTTTGAAAATGGTGGGTGAACATATCTATTTTTTTATACTGATTAAGTGAAAAAATAAATAAATTTGTATTTTATATCTGTGAAAGTTAATAAATTGAAAAAGTGTCCTATGAACAGTGACACTATTTTAGTGCAACATTTCTGTAAATAAGTGTCAACATACCAATGTAAACGAATAAGTATCTCCAATAGTGCTTTCTGTAAAACAAAAAATAGGGTTTTTCTTACCAGTGACACATTATAGTGCAGTATTCCAGTAAACAATATATTTGTTCCTTCAACAAACAGTGACAACATTTCTGTGAAGACCTACCTGCACATTTTAGTGAAAAAGCAGAAAAGGTTTTTTTTAAAAAAAAAAATTGATAGTGCGAGCATATCGACAATCGATTGTGCGGAAAAATATCGCGGTATCGAGATATCGTCACACTCCTAGTGTTTACCGTGCTTGGTTGGGAAAGGGGAAAATCAATACAAATAGTTATATTTGTGTGTTGGCCACTTTAGTCGAGGTCCAGGGAACGCTTTAGTTCTCCCTGAGAGAGCAGGAGTTAGCTCTGCTTTCCTCCATCAACCCAAATAATGTATATGTAGGTTCTAAATTCATTTCTAAATCAGCTGTTGGAGTAAATGTTAGTGATGGCCGGGGATAGCCACCTCCCAGCGTATATCCAGTCAGTAGAAGCTCTCAGCTTTTCTTCAGTCAAGCGTTGACAGGAGAACATGATTGTTCTTGATTTGTAGTTGCAGTCATCGTGAACACTTTTGCATCACAGCTAGAACGATTTGCATGTTCTATTTCTACCTGAACTTTCTCGCTTCCTCAGGAGAGGCAAATTCTAATAATCATCATCATGTGGCTTTCTGCTGTAGCTAAGGACACGCCTTTAGATTGAAGTGTGTTCTTACATGTACGTATTAAATTAAACAAGTTGGATTACTGCCTTTCAGGAATTGTAGTGATAATAAATGGTCAAGGATTTCTGAATGTATTGCTAGTTGACAGTTGTAACCAAAGCTTGGTACAATGTGTGATATAACATGCAAGATACAGTACATATGCTAAAAATGCATTTTATGAGGTACTCTGAACAACTTGTACTTTTTCCAGTTTCAATCTCGTGTTACATTGAGCAACTTGCAGAATGTTGGTCACCAATTGGGATGTGCGCCACCCAAACTGGTACACCAGTTGCTGTACATTGTGAACACAGCAGGTTTGGAGATTGTACACACACACACACACACTGTAATTACACTGTACATTGAAGTTGCTCAGTAATGTCTGCCAATTGGTTCTATTTGGTTGCTTTTATGACGGCCTAATCACAATAGTTTGAGAAATTATGGTCAAGCAGACAGATTGATTGTACGTGCACCGAGGTACAGTGTGTGAGTGATTATGTGTGTCTGGTATGTATTAGGGCTCCGTCGAGGGATATAAGGCAGTTACTGTACTATGAGCTACTGAGGTGTTCTGGTACCCATTTGGATGAATCAGCACCGATGATTGAACTGTACAGGCAGGCGGGGAATGCTCAGATAACTACTGCTCTTCCCTGATCAAACAAACCACCAGCAGAACCCACTGTCATGCTCTCACTCTCTGTTTTCTTTCCTTTCTTCTCCCTGCCCTCTTTCCCCACTACTGACTTTTTAAATATCTTTCTACCTTGGCCATTATTGGAGGCCTTGCTTTTATTTTTATCCCTTTTCCCCCCCTTGCTTTTCATTTTATTTCCCACAGGTATTTGGTGTTCTTCAGATACCCACAATTTCCAGCATCAAGGTCAGCATAGGAAGATGAAGAGAAGGAGACAATGATGTAAAGAGAAATTAGCCTTGATTCATTAAGTACTTTTTTTCCTGTATATTTTTTTTCAACTCTAAAATAAGCATTCAGGCTTTCAGGTAGAAATATTATACCTACGCAGTGATCTAGAGTGACACAAGGAGGGATGTGGGGGATCAAAGGCGGTCTAAAGGAAAGGCAGGCCAGACAATCACCCTAAAACAGATAATTGCCCAGTGTGGGATTTATAATGGAGCTGTCAAAGGGCTCCCTTTTCACTGCACAATGGTATTGGTGTGTATGCGCCAGTGTGTGCATTCTATATGTATGTGTAGAGGCAGGCTTTTAACATATGGACCAGAGGTCAGTGTTGGGGTCCCTGAATGCCTCTGGGGTATGTTTAGACACCCATAGTGAAGAGAGGAACAAAGACAAATCGAAGAGCGATACATAGACTTGTACTATTATATAGGAATGTCAAACAGTGCCAGATTTGTTCTTTTCTATTCCTTTTTTTTCAAAACCCTAAACATGATCACATATTGAAGCAGGATGCAAGGATGTTCTTATGGCTTTTTCCAAATCTGCAGTCGAGAGAAACTGTTTCCTGCATAGCGATTGCAATGTGAGAACTGTTGGAGCTCTGATTGGTCAGAAATTTGAAGCCGGTATAATGTATATTTAATATGTATTTAAAAAGGTTTAAGTTGCTGTGCTTTCCTAGCATGCATGCGTTAACAGCGGGGAAAAAACTTGAGGATTTGGAACAAAACCCACAGAAGCGCATAGAGAATGTGTAAACTGTCAACTGAAAGCTCGCAATGTCGTCATTGGGGAATAGAACCCAATGATTTTCTTTAAGGGTGTGCCAAAATATCGATACGATGATATATTGCGAGGTTTCGTCTAGCGATACGTTATCGATTCACTGGTGCCAAATATTGATATTTATGAATTCATTTGAAATTTGTATTTATTTTTATTTATTTCCTTTTTACACAAGTTAAGTATAGGGCCTTATAAAATCCACGTTAACGGATACGCGGACTTAATCAAATGGATGGAAATGCGTCACCGTGAGGTCAGGAATGTTTGTGAGGGGAGTGCTTATTAAGTGCACCACCCTCCCTATCCCATCTTGGCTGCATTAAACACCACCTAAACCAACTGAAACCCTGACTAAACTGCCAAAAACTATCATTTCTGGTGGCTCATACACACTCAGGCGGACACCGGCAAAACAGACCGCGCTGACTTCTTCGCATTTTTGGCGTCACACAAAACACTGCTCGGCATTGTATCGAACTGTATTAAATGTAATGCCAACCTGTATTTCACCGCCTGGTGAAACTGAGCAGGCAGACCAGCTACGACAGTATCAACACCTTTAAAACATGTCCCAGGAATACACGAACTACAGAGAAGCGCTAAGGATTGTGAGAAATGTAGGATTTAATGGAAACTATTACACGGCGGTGCGCCCAAGTACATAAGCTCTGAGGACAACGGACAGTCCGCGCTGAGTCCGTTGTGCGCGGGATCCGCCCGAGTATGTTTGAGCCTTAAATACAGAGCCTGCTTAACTTTGCTGTGCCTGTAAAAGTTCCGTCCGTTTCTCGTCAAGCGCTGTGGCACTCTGAGCAACAACATCTCATCAGAGCTACAGAAGATCCGTGGGAAAAGTTGCGTGTTGTTGTGGACGAGACCATCGATGCCAGGGTAATGCACTGACTGAAATGTTTATTTTTCATTTGCAGTGAAATTTTCCAGCTTTCATAAAACAAGTTCATTCTGCTTGTTAAGCAGCACTGATATGTGTCCATGTTTAAAGATAAGTTGATAATACTAGCACTGAAATTAGTATTTTCTGTATTCATTTTGTTTTTAATGATTTAAAGTTCATTCGCACAAACATCATTAACAATATTTTGGTCTTCCCTTAAAGACTAAATAAATAACACAAGGACATGTGACTGGTTGTGGTCAGTGTGTGTTAAGAAAAGCCACTGTCCAGTAAACACTTTGTTTTACTTGGCTGTCATTCATGTGAAATTGACTGACAGTGTTTTGCAATTCCTGTGAAATGGATTCAGTGCAGTCGATAACTTCTGAATTTCTTCAGTGACACATATCGTAATGTATCGTGGATGAAATTTCCCGTGATAAATCAATTATTGCAGTATCGTGATATCACGATATCGTTATTGTGGGACATTTCTTCTCTGTAGACATTTTCACCGTGAGTAAGTATCGTAAATTAACTCACACAATCATCCTGAATTAGAGTGTCTGGACCTGGATGCTGTAATGTATACTCATTTTTTGGATTAGTAGGTTAAAAAATTAAAGTCCAAGTACTAGAAAGTAAGAATCTGTGGTAAATGCTGTTGCTCTAAAACTCCATTAAAGTTGAATGGAGTCACTCTGTCACTCATCCTTCAGCTCTAGTCACCCTTGCAGGCATCCTGCAGAGTTGATGGGTCACTGTTCACATTTGGGTCAATGGTCAGTTCCTCATCTCTCCTTGCAAAGTGTGGGTGTTCGTGCAAAGCACCTCCTTGAAGTTAGTAGCCCCATTCTCAGGGCTCAACCAATAAGCAGTGTCCATCTTTCCCCTAAAAGAATGGAGCAACTGTTAGGACCCTGACTTTTGTAGATTTTTGTGGGATGTATTATCTGCATCATGGTAAGAAAAAATATATAAGGGCAGGTGTAACAAACAGCCAGGCACACCTTGAGATGATTGCCAGTGATGGTGAGTCTCAGGTTCCTGCTAAAAACCAACCACAAAATCCCACAACTTTAACACCACACTAAAGAGCATGGATTGCACCCCAGGACTTTATTTGTTCACAAAAAATGCCTAAAGTAGCATGTTGTGTTAAATGATTATAAAAGGTATAGTTTACACAACTCACAGTGAGTTTCAGTTTAAGTGGAAATAAAGGCAGCTAAAGGGAAGACTGAAATGAAGAAGGGGAGAGGAGATTGGTGGACCTAATCCCTCCTCGGTGGCCTGGCTTTCCTTCAACACAACAGGTCCCATAATTACCCCCTCTCTACTGGCAGCTCAAACCCACAGCTATAGCAGTGGGGAACTTGCTAATACTCTTCATCCTCTAAGCGCACACACACACACACGCGCACTCACATGCACAAACCCAGGTCTTGGATCTGTCCTTTGATTGTGACACGCAGCACGGAGAAAAGCGTAAGGGCAATGTGGACTCTGTGACGCTTGTCCAAAATCTGCAGAAAATTATTTCTCTGGGCCAAAGGTGTAAGTCAGCATCTCCCCCTGTGTCTGTTTCACACCCGCTCTGTGAGCAGCTCCCTTAATTAACACAGTCAGTTGGCCAGGAGTACATTAGGAGGGAGAGGGATAAAGGTTACAGTGTGGGTATAACATGACAGCTGGAAAGTAAACATTTGAATTGGGACCACAAATGTGTGCAGAATATCATGGGTATCCATCCATCATCCAGATTAGAGGCATGCCAGCCCTATAAAATCTGTTGTTTTTTTTTTTTTTTCAAATTCTGTTTTATTTTTCCCAAATTCCGTGTTTTCCACTTAAATTTTTTTTATTCCGTTTTTTTTTTTTTTTTTAGAAACATTTATAATTTTTAAAAGAAAACATTCGTTTTTAACTTGTGAGGAAACAAAATAAATACTAATAAATAAAATTAAAAAAAACCTCATAATTAAACAAAAATGTATATTAAAAAATAAAGTAAGATACAATTAAAAGGTAGATATAAGTTGTAGTGACATGGATTATTCTGACTGTTCCTTTTTAATTATTTATATGTCATATAAAGATATGAGAATAGCATTAATGTCACCCAATTTCCTCTCAGGGATCAATGGTTTACTGATTCTGAGCTGGTTTAATGATTAACTTTTGATCACCTTAGTTTAAAATAACCTAATTTAAATTATCCCGTCTTCTGTAGCTCTGAGATGTTCTAATGTAACATTGCAATAACGTTGCTCCAAGGGACTTTTATTTGGTAAACCGGAAGTTCCCACTGAAACGGTTGTACTTGAGGTAGCTTGCTGTCTGTGAATGTGTACCTACGAGGCACGGACAAAAGACTGGAATAAAAAGAACTAAAGGACAACACGGACTAAGTTAGCCAGACACTACAGTTTGAACACTAAGCAGGTGAAGATGATTAAAGCTAATCACGTTCTCGCGGAGCACCGCCGCGCTACACGAAATACGGACGGAGCTTAAAAGCCCAGCAAAGGTAAATGGGCATTGGTGGATCTGTATTTAGGAGTCAGTGATGATTTGTGTTGTTGGTAGACGTTGTTTGTGGTAGTTTAAGTGGAGTTTAATGCAGCCAGGACAGGATGGGGGAAGGGGGTGCACCTAATTAGCGCTCCCCAGAAACATTGCCCCACGGTGACTGTGTTTCATGCCGATTCTGTCAATTTCTGCATTCAACCGTTTTCATTGGTCGATTCCGTGATTCCATCCGCGATTCCGTTAACGCTGATTTTATAGGGCCCTACAGCTTTCTCAGTCTAGACTAGACCTTTGAAAGGTTGTCAGTCCATTGTCAGTCAGACGCACAGACTAAAGGTGCATTCACATCGGTTTAGTCCCGGACTTGGTCGAAATGGGCGGAAGACAGCTGATAATTTTATCGCCTTGGTTTGACTTGGTTTGTGTTCAGAGCTTAACTTCTGATGTGCTCCAAACAGCTTCTGGTGCAGCTGCATGAGCTAACCGCTTGAGAGCGCTGTTACTGGAGTAAAGATTTCTCTCGGCAGAAAAACAGAAACCTGAAGAAGAGGTTCTCATCTATGGGTCAAATCGACCGCTTAAGAGTGCACAGAAACTTCTGTCTCCTCTGTTTGTTCTTTCACAACATTCAACAGTGGAGCAGCAATAAGTTGCCGGGCTTTTGGTGGTTGGTTTTAAAGCCCTGTTTTGCGCCGTTAGTAGCTCTGCTGTCTACCCACAATGCTGTGGGCTCTACATCATCGCCGATACTTCCTGTGCTTGATCCGTTTTGAGAGTAGTTGTGTTCACGGCGCTCCTAATTCCTCTAGGCTTTGATTGGAAAAGCTCCAAGACCAACATAAACAATCGCTCTAGAATTTGCATGTTTGATCCACTCTAGATTTTGTTGCACGTTCACACTGCCCAAACGAGGCAGACTATACAAGCAAAGGAATCCTATAGAGCGTTTAAACCGCTCTAAGTACCGTCTGTATGAATGCACCCTAAGCGCTTTCTTTAGCTCGCTTTAACCTTGTCAAGGTTTGTTGTGAAAGTCTCTTTATTCCAGGTGTGAACCTGCAACCGAATTCTCGGGTAACATTGTAGCGTTACTAGACATTTTGGCTGGTGGAGAACCAAACAAATACCACTGCTTCTGATTGAATCGGCAGGCTGCAGAAACAATGCGACAAGTCATTGTTGCCAGATTGGGCTGTTTTCCGCCAATAAATTTGAGGGTTTTTGTGTGTGTTTACATGTGTTTAAAACGTAATGTATATCTGGCAACACTGCTGGTTGTACTAATCCTACATTTACCATGAACACTATGTTGTGATGTGTCATACAACAATTGGCTACGTGCTTACGTTAGCGTGATTGTTCTGGAACGACGCAAAACAAACAGTAGGAGCTGAAATTAAGTTGTAAAATTAGTTAGGAAAAAACAAACGTGAAGATATTTATCAGGTGTTGAAAAACCTGCAAAAAAGGATGGCTTCCTGCCGACATAGGGGAAATTCAAATTAAGTTAAGTTTGTTTATTAAGTTATGAGAATATACTTTATGAAAGGTTCACTTCTCAGACACACCCAAAGTTTCATATTGCATTAAATCCAAAACACAGAAATTTGAAGCAGTTTGTGAAGCCCAGCTCCACAATTAAATTATAAACAATGGAAAGATTTTTACATGTTTTAAGGAATACATTATTTAACACCACCCCAAATAAGCAGCTCATTTAACAGCATCGGATTTTACAAACAAAGCAAAATCACAGTGATGAAATGATCAGATTCTATTTGTGCAGAGTTCCGGATTAACGTGTTATGAAATCAACTGAAATTTTGACATTCACTATACTAACTTTTAGGGATCACCCTGATCAGTATCGTCTGTAATCTTGATAGTTGTTATCTGAACATGGCGCAATGACGTAATCCTGGAGCACTTGAGAACATTCCTTCACAGGAAAGTTGATCATTGATCTTTCACTTTTACTGTCCAATCATGAGCACACTGTTGTGTCAACTGACCAAGAGTACATACATACATATTAATGCTTAAACCCTAAGAACAATAGTCCACATAGCTCCAATTGCATTGCAATTTAACACCGACCCTCCCACATCAACTGATATTGTTTCCTTTGTTCATTTAACAATATGATGCAAAGGCTTTTCTTGAAGAGCTCCATCTTTAAAGGTTCTAGAAAACTGATTTTATATTCAAGAAAAAAAACTCTCCATCTTTTCAGAATGTGTCATCTGTTCACAAATTTAAATGATCTAAAAGGCCAGCACCACAGAATTTTTATTATTAGCACAGGAGCTCAAGTCCGGCCTCTACTTTTCTAAAGAGTTTGCATATTCTCTTAGAGAATGTATATCTTAATATGTGTAAATGTGTACTTATTTTGGATTAAATATGTGGTTCCTGCTGTATCGTTGAACATGGTGTCCCATCCCTGCCCTCACACAAAGGGTGAAGCTTGGCTAATAAGTGAGCAGAAGAAGGAGAAGAAGGAGGAACAGCTTGGACGTCTTGTTTCTTTCTTTTTTCTTTCATGAGCAGAAACGAACAAATAAACAGAAAAATCCTGAAAAGATTGAATTCTGTTGTTATTGTCGTGTCATATGACTAACTCCTTTGCTTCTCAAACTGTTCAATTTCACAAATGTTTCAAAGGCCTCGCAAGGTTTGGTACTGTTGGTGCCGTTGATAACATTGTTATGTAATGTCTCATTTGCATATCAAGGCAAATAGCTGACATTTTTTGCAGGAAGTGAAGCGAACCTTGTCAAATTTATCTCCCCAGGGAAGGTTAGAGTTGAGGTCAGGAGCTAAGATAAGTGTGAGGGGTTGTTGAGGGTTTCCATGAAAACATTTATTGAAAATTTGCATTTCATTGACATTAAAGCGTATTGATTAAACTGCAGCCCTTTATATTAATTCTGCTACTATTTTAGGAAACTCTCCTGGTTCTCGTTTTTGAATATATTTCAGATTTGCTGTGGTCAGTTGTGCTCTTCTCACCATCGTCTCTATCATTCTGTAACTCAGTTACTTCTGGATAAGATAACCATCCCTAGTTACGGAGCCGATCCTCCCCTTTTTTTTGTCCCACCCACCTCAACCAACCATGACCCCCCCCATAGGGGTCATACAATGACTGTCATGCATATCATTATTTGTGGGGGCCCTCCTTCCCTCCTTGGGGTCCACTCATTGACCTCCTGACAAAGGATGAAAGTGTCCCGTCCGGGGGAGGGGGCAGGACAGGCTGAGGTTGGGGTGAAGAGCTCTGCGTCCTCGTCCGGGTCGGGATAAGACTCAGCGGGGCTTTCTTCACGCTAATAGGCACGACCCCTGAACCCCACACAAAGAGCATCACTTCAAGAAGCATAGGCACTCAGTAGCTCAAAGAGGAACCAATGGGAGCGGGCCGGGGGCTTTAGGGGCCTTCGGGAGAGTCGGACCACTGACTTTACGGAGGAAAAGAACAAGAGGGCAGTACAGAGAAAAATCGCCAGAAGAGAGAGACAGTAACCACAATTATCTGATCTGCCTCTCACAATAATACACACAATGCTTACTTATTTATTTATACTAATTGTTGCTGCACAACTCATCAAATGCTGGTGCAGTCATGTTCCAACTGGGTGATGTATATAGCTATGGCAAGGTTTGAGGTGGGAACCAGGGGACCCCCGGGGCCTATGGTTTCAGCTCTGTTGGTCAGGGGGAATAGAGAGAAGCAGGGGTACTGTAACTGCAGGGGGAGAGAGAGTCTTCTATTGGTTCTACTGTAATCCATCTACAATAGATCTGCCCTCCCTCCTCCTAATCAACAATTCTGCATTCTTTGGGTCAGATCCCAATCAAAGCTCTCAGCATCTTCATGCACAAAAATCCACATTGTCGAATAAAATCTGTGAAATTGACATAAGGAAAGGAATTGGAATGAAAGAAAACGTTTGGTGGTAAGGTTGTTGGTTACCAAACCTTTTAGAGATGAAAACACTGAATTGACAGTGGCTACATTGAACCAAGCCAGAGGACTTTTTCAATGTCATATTGCGTTAAATTGGCAAGTCTGTTACGATTCTAGTTCAAGTAAAGTCACTGATTGAGGTTTCAGTCACAGCTCTGATGATCTGTTTCAGGTCATTAACTGCAGGTGGAGACACTGGATTTCCAAAGTGTTATTTGGCAATAACTTGTTACATGCCTCAGCTGAGAGAATGCAAAGTCCAATTTATCTTCTACACCTGAGAAAGATTCAGGCTGCATAATGGACAGGACTGAGTATACCCTGCATGGTTGCATCAGTAGATTACATGATGGAGCTTTTTGAGTTGTTGGGCAGCAATAATAACCTCAGTGGCCCCAAAGAATAACTTTTTTTATAGAAAGTTTGTAGCAACTTCTTTCAACACATTAGTTGTTTGATTTTTGATTTGATTGTTTTAATTTTCTTTTTGCTTTTTAAACAAGATCCGTCTCTCTCTCACACACACACACACACACACACACACACACACACACACACACACACACACACACACACGGACATGGCCTGGAAGAGTGTTATGTCAAGTACCTCCCATCATGCTTTGTTCCTGTGTAGTGAAGTGAGTGAAGCTAATGGCAATTCTTCATTCTCACCCTTCCCTTCACCCTAACTTTCATCCTCTCCTTCCCACCATCCTCACTCTCCCTACTGTGAAGCTGGACTAATCCATATGGAAGAAGCCCCTCCCCCCCAAAAATGCCCCTCTGTTACTTCTTCTCCATCTTAAGGCTTCAATTTTTTTCCATCTTGCTAGTTTACACCCCCACCATTCAACTCCTTCGCAACTTCTTCTATCAAAAGCTCAGAAATTCGCACTCAAGTCTGCCGATGCCTTTCTTATGCCACATGAGAATCGGGGAGTGACTGGAGGCTTAAGCTCCCTCCCTTCCTTCCTTCATTGCTCTCCACTGTACCGATCAATCAATCTCCATTTCTTACATTCCATCTCTCCTTTACAGCATCCTATCGTGGACCAGAAACAAAGCAGCCTCCCATTATCCCCCTTTCCAGCACACCCACCAACCTACCCTTCAGCTTCCGACCGGGCCAGGCCGGTTAATCTTCCCGAGACGTTCAGTGTCTAACCGGCCCCCCTGATGCCAGCAAACAAAAAGAAGGCTCCCTAATTCTCCCTTTCTCTTCTTTACTCTCACTCTCACCCCTTCCCCACGCCCCCACCTACATTCTCCATCCATAGGGTCTCAGAACCAGCGGAAAGGCTTTGAACAGGGGGAACACCCCCTCCCAGTTTTAGGCCTTCCATCCCTGTAGTGTCCGTCCACCTTAGAAAATAAAAAAAAAACTGCACCGCCAAGGCTGTCAGGGTGGCCCTTCCTTTTCTGCTCCATTGAGGGGTCCTGTGTACCCTGTTTTACACACCCCACAACCTCAGTCTCTATCCACACCCCCTTTACTACATCGAGCCCATGAAAGACCGACCTGCTCAAGAATGTTGTTTTTAGTTCCTTCCTTTTCTTATTTGAGTGGGTGATTGGTGATGTGCCCGGTTTTGTTGGCTGTATCAATGGTGCCACTTGATGACAATTTGGCGGGCGAGACAGCCATTTTTAATCGGACGTTAATTTATTGCGCTGCACTCTTGCTGGCGTGACTTTGGTTAAAGGAGTGAGTTGGGTGTTGTGTAGCTTTTTGTTGCTTGTTTTGTTGAGGAGCGTGGCTAACATTAATAGCGTGTAGCTCTCCTGTTTAAAAGGCTTGCTGTGGCAGTGAGCCGTGTCTAGAGGACAAGCCCTGCATTTAGTAGAAGACTTAAACACACACAAGGACAACAATGAGAAACTCAAAACCACTGGTTAATGATAATCTAGACTTTTGATATGTTTTGCCAATTTCTATTCACTCAACAAAACACCTTTTTGATTTTAACTTGATCTCTGGGACCTTTTCCAGGATTCCAAAAAGACCAAGTCCGTACTGAGAGATCAACTGCCACTCAATGTACTTGGGATAAAATCCACATCACTGCTATCTGACATGGAAAATTACTTTGCAGAAAAAGTGTTTTTAACTGATCCAGACAATATATCACCTTATGTTTATAGTATGGAATTCATTTGTTTTAAGCAGCGAATTGTTTAAAGGGGCAGTATTATAAAAAGAAATGACTTCATAATGGTTTTGCTACATTGATATAGATTCCTTTAGCCTCATTCAGAGGGTCTATGTTGAAAAAGTTCTGTTTCCTTGATCCCTTGTTATTCCACATTTTGTAAAAAGTCAGCTCCAAACGGGCAAGTTGGATTTTTCTCGCTAGGTGATGTCACTTAGCGGAAACTCCTCCTCCTGACAATCCTGGCTCCTCCTACGCTGTAAGAATATGAGCTTCTCCCTCTCAAACTACCTCACAGGTAAAACTAACACTGTGGTTTAATACAGAATATACATTATACTTTATTCAATAAAGTTTGTCAAATATGTAAAGGTACATACACGAAATATGTTCTTCGCTCTGGCGCCCAGGGAGAAATTACAATCAGTTCCATTTTTAATATCCGTTATACCGCTTTGTTTTGCCTTTGAGATGATCTGATGTGTTTGTGACCCAATGCGACGCAGCGGTTTGACAAAACAGTGGACTATCACTTTCAGTGAACTATGCCTGTAGTAAGTAGTGGAGAGGATGACAAGAAAGCGACGTAGCAGTTCCGGTGAGTGTTTGAAGCAGCTGAAACAGCTGATTGACTCCGCTGCTGCTGCCGCGCACACACCCTGAAACAGTGTTTGCCTGACTCACAATCACAATAACTGCTTAAACAGCCATGTGTTTTACTGTAATGTGCAGTTTTTTGGCTGAAAACAATAACAAGTGTGTGTGGATAGCAAAAGAAAATGACTAGTGATCAGCTGTTGTGTGGAGTCAGCGTCTACAGACACGCCTACTCATGATTATGCATAAGCAGGCCCCAAAACAGCCATTTTTAGAACTGCTCAGAATGTAACTTTTCAGAGGACTAAAACTCTGGAATACAGGCAAGTTTGGGAAAATAAACCTTAAATACTATGTTGTTGGAGTTCTTAGGACAGATGGAGATGGGTGAAAAATAGCATAATACTGGACCTTTAAGTTCATTTTTCTGCCACATTCCAGGACACATTACCAGTCAAAGTAGAAGGCAGCAATGTTACAGAGAATTGTGGGTGGATACCTGGGTGAATGGCATCTGCACAGCTGGAAAAATGATCCTACTTCAAACGGTGGGATGAATCAGAGAGGTATCACTAACACCACCCACTCAAAAGCAATAAAACAAGAGCGAGGAGGAGCTCTGTGTGTGTGACTTACAAGAAGTGAAAGAAAAGGTTTAGAAAGACATTAACCATTAACAGACCTACCCTTACCACACCTTTCCAGGAGTTATGAATGAATGTGTGCTTTGTATGGAATTAAAAATTAAACTGCTGGATGTCTTTTCGGTTTCATTCTGCATTGCCTGCTGAACCTTACAGCAATTGTGTACCCATTATGTAATCGTATACTTCGAGGTACAACTGAGCTATGTAAAGGGGATTTACATAAATTTGGGTGCAGACTCTACAATTGCTGGAGCCCCCAGTCAAATAGGACAAATAAAAAGAGTTCAGGATATGAAGTCAGGACGTGAAAATACCACTATTGTGAGTAATACATGCTTCAGGGTTTTACTGGATGCACATGAAGGACCTCTTTCAGATGTAACACTTTGTCCAGGAATTCACCTCTTGCAGAAGGTATTAGAAACTTCATCAATAGGATGTTCTGATGTTTCAACACAATTTTATTGCATGGGATCTTTTCCAACTTATCATAGAGTGGCGTAAAACGTTAGAGCTTCAGTATATTATTTACAGCTTCTCTTTTGGATGTTGTAAAGAAAGTGAAAGACAGTCTGGAACGTTTAGAGCTGTAAATGATACAGCGTGTGATAAAGTAATGAAACATTAGTGGGAAAAAGACAATAAACAATAAACAAACCGTATGAAAATATTACCTCCGCGGTTCAGGTAATTATATACAGTATTTGACAGATAACACACAGGCACAGATTGTAGATTATTTTGAATTTGCACAAAATTACTTAGAAAGTTCTCAAAGGCCCATGAAGAGGGGAAAGACCTCCGAGGTCTTGTCATTGGTTGTGGATAAATGCAACAGATGAGCACAGTTTTCCCATTTTATCCCTGATATAGTCCATGTTCCATTTAAGAACCTCGATGCCATTACAATGTCAATGGAGGTAATCAGCTGCCAATCAGACTATTGAGTAATGACCACACTTTGCGCCTGTTTCCTGGAAACGAATTACATAACACAACTCTTTATGTATTGTTTTGAGCAATTCGTACTATATTTAGTTGGAGTAAAAGCGGTACGGGGCAGTAGGTTAATGAGTTAAAAGAAACAGGATCTTTCTCTGCTTTTTACGCTTGGGTGATTTTTATTGGTTGGTTTCGTGGCTTTTATAAACTCTCCATACTTAAATTTTCTCATTCTTCTGGGTCTTTCATTTTTCTTTTCCATTAGTTACAGCAAAGAACCAGTGATGCACCATAGGTAGTCATACCATAAATGCATAAACCTGTTATGTACATGAAATAAGCATTTAATGGCTGCCTTCGTCTAATCCGAAAGCTACGCTTTGAAAGGGCGTGTAATTCCTGAACTTTGAGGATGATAATAAGTGATGGCGAGTGCTGTATAGTGAACCAAGCATGCGCTTCCCATATCAATCAAGTCCTATGGATGGTGAGGCTAGTTAGCAGGTCATGATGGTTTTGAGGCCCTTGGCTGGGGTTCCAGTGTATACCCGAGGCCTGTTTCTTTTGGTTAGCCCAGTGGGGGGTGAGGCGGTGCCTCTGCGGTCTCCAATCCAGCCCACGTTCATGCGTCCGTTCGGATCTATCACTGTAGGGCGGAGTGGTGGGGCAAGGGCAAGCCTTTGTCCAGCGCTGCATTCTTTGGCCTATTGTGCACAGACCTCAACCATTTAGGGATTTTAAAGGCTTGTTTGCACAATTCTTTTTGTCAGCAACCCTCAGCACAGAAATGCAGGAGAGAAGCCGAGGGGGACAGACCAGTGGTGTTAGATTGTAAAAATGGAAAAGATGAAATGCAAAAAATGGTCAACTTGAAAAGCTAAGCAGATCTAATGTAGTGGTCTGTACATCCCTCTCTTTTTTTAAACAATGTGTATGATCGCCATTCAATTTGGCCTTGATTTATTTATTTTTTTTAACCGCAATGGGCCGGAATGCTTTTCTCATGGCACCAAGGCACATGTCGTAATGGGAATCCAGATATCAGCTGTGACACATCACATGTTTTCATAGAGTAAAGCAAATGCTAAACATAACAAGATATCTCTGACTCGCCTGCTCGTAAGAAAACAGCTTCTTATCAAACACGAATATTTTCCCCTTTCGCTGCATTCCTGTGAACTGGGCAGAGCCGCTGCGAAGGTCCTTGGTTGGTTTGTTTTGACTGATAATTCCGTGTGTGCGTCTGTATGTGTGTGTGTGTGTGTTATTTTAAGTGAAAGATTGAGTCTTATTAATTTAAACCAATAAAGCCATCAACTCATCACATATCTGAGTGTATTATATACACTTTAAATTGTGTTCCTGAAATCATTGCTCATAATTACCGCATATAAAGGAACACGTTGCTGTACCTAAGATTGGATAATGTTCTTTTGAAATAACAAAGCAATAATATTTTCCAAATATTTTTGCTAGCAGAAAATACGTTTCCACAATATCACAGCATTTTCTACTTTTTTTTCACAAAATGACTAAAAACAGCATTTTTTGACGATCGCCGTGATTGCACTGAATGGATGAGAAAAGTTTATTGGTGAAACTTTTGTTGAAATTAAATCTGTGAAAAGTTGCAACTCCGTGAAGTCATTTAAAAGTTTCAAAGTTATTGGATCATAATAAAAAAGTGTGCATCTCTATAAGCGTAGCGTCATTATGTTTAACATCTAAGATAAAAGAATGACCACAAACATCAGCTTTTCAATGACCAGACCTTTAACATAAATATTAATCCCACATATTGGGCAAATCTTTCATGAATCCATTAATGGATGCATCATGTGACCAAAAGCTTATTTGGAAATTAGAAAATCACAAGACATTTTCACAAATGAAAGTTAAAATAATGAACTTTTTTTTTTTTTTAAATTCTGAGTTAACCAAATTGTCATTGATGAATAATTTTTGATGACCAAAAGCCTTTCCCTATATATGTTTTCACAAACTGTAAATAAATACTTCCCTGTTTGCACATATTTGTTTGATTGTTTGCGTAGTGATTTTCCTTAAATTACACTTAAATAAGTAGTCACAGCGGGGGCATATACACTAACAAGCTAATCCGATCCTGTGAAGGATACTTAAAGACTATCTTTGCCTTTGAAAGCACATTGTTATCTTCCTGATTAGGTTTAGCACTCAACCAGAAGCCAAAGCATTCCTTCCTATTGTGTTTCATTCACAAGAAAAGCAAAAGAGAAACAAAAGGTCCTGGACAACACAACCTGGCCCTATTGTTGCTTATACAGTGACTAGCAGAGTGTGTTAGAACGTTTTATTGACTGACTCTAGCCTTGATTGTTGGAAAATTTCAATCAAATAATGCTTATAGCGATTCGAGAGGCTTTTTTACTCATTCTATTTATGGATGATCATCCTTCCAAGGAAGATTTGGTGGACAATGACCACAGGTCATGACTTCTGGCTGGAAAGGTCGAAGTGGAGGAGATGCTGGTGGTGAAGCAAAAGAAAGGGACGCTATAGAAAGACGGAGCGAGTAAAATCAACTTATCTCTCGGTTTCTTGGAATCCAGAGATTCTCAAATGGGGGTACGTATTACCCTAGTAGTACGCGTTAGAACTACAGGGGCCACTTGAGAGAGAGAGAGAGTGTAAAAGTAACAAAGTGCCAGTCTTGGTCCTACCCCAGGCGTGTGATGATTGGAAATGATACAAACTATCGAATAAAATCTATTCCATTAAAATGAAAAGTTGCTGTGTATTATGATCCCTATGTTCCTTGTCCTGTATGTAATCCATCTGTATATTGTTTTGTGTCTCGCCTTGTGTTATTGTTAAGTGTGACATTTTCTTACATCAGCCTGTCTAGGGAAATTAGCCTATGGCTATAATCTGACATATTTACAATTTTTTTTTTTTTTTTTTTGCATGTTCATTGATATGTACTGTCCCTACTTAAATAAAAAAGAATAAATAGAAAAATAAATAAAATATTCAGGAGCCACTAAATCAGTGTTTTTCAAAAATTCAAATAGATTTTTTAATGATTTTATTAATAATAATAACAATAACAATAACAATAATAATAATAATAATAATTAATTATTATTTTTGTATTTCTATATGTTCACTTTGTGAAATATAAATGTAGTTAAAAAGAATAAATATCTGAGCTGAAACATGATCAAAAACTGATTCTAGGAAAAAAAAAATGTCTTTGGGGTTGCATGAAATTCTTGATATGAAAATGGGGTAACAATCCAAAAACTTGGGAACCGCTGCACTAAATACTGTTTCTTTCCACTTATTTACAACTTGAGATTCTTGAAGATATATGTTATAAATCATTCATTCCATCATTATGCTCTCGAGTTGTTTTTAAATAGTTTTCTAAGCAAAATATTGTAGTCGGCAAAGGGGGTACATGGATTCGGAAATAAGAGAATTTACTTGAGACAGAAAAGTTTGTGAATCACTGTTTTAAAAGATAAGCCTGGAAAAATGGGTTTGTATTGAATAATAAAAGAAATGCACACTTTAAGTTTAATGCATTGTGTTTATTATACAAATACAATGGTTTATTTAACGTCTACAAATATTGTGACTATCATTTGATTATGCAACATTAATGTGTCCTGAGGGTGATTTATTTGAATCCGTAGAAAAAAAAAGACGGATTCTTGCAATGTGTTGACTGATTTAGTTTCAGACTGAAAGCAGAGCTGTATGACACACGGGGTCAGCGTGTGTCAGGCGGAGCATCCTTCACTTGAACATAGGAGAGGTATACGAGTGGAATGGGTGCACAATGGCACCGCCTGTAAAGATCAAACAACCTCCAGCTTCTGTTGATATGCCACCTGACCCTGCTACTACAATATACATCCTTCTTCTCAGCTGTTCCTCTCCTTGTCCTCCCTTTCGCTCTGTTTTTTATTATTGCATTGAGCTGGCGCTTTTAGCAGCAACCCACAGGAAGTCATTCACTTCCTAATTATCTGCACATCAAACAGGGGTCGCCACGGAGACGCAGACCATTAATTCATCCCTCCCTCCCTACGATGTGGTGCGATAGCAGTAACAGCTGTCTCTAATTGGGGCTGTAGGCTCAAACTGCTAACATATGACTCCTATCCTTTGCTGTAACACAGTCTGCCACTGCCAAGGCTGCAACACAGCAACAAAGTCATTTACACAGGGTGGGATGAGAGCGTCTTCCAAGGAGACAAAAAGAGCAAGGAGAGAACGAGTGCTTTCACACTGGTGTATTTCTGGACTCGGGCCGAATGGGCGGAGAAAAGCTGCTAATTCTACAACTTTAATTTGGCTCGGTTTGTGTTTACAGTGCAGTTTTTGATCCACTCTAAACTAGAGCTAGTCGCCTGGGGGCGCCGTTACTGGTGTAGAGACTTTGCTTGACAGCCAAACAGAAATGAGAAGAAGACGGTTTCATCTACTGGTTAAAGCAAGCAAACGCGTGAGTGTGCAGAAAATTCTGCCATCTCTGCCTGTTTTTTTCACAAGATTCAACAATAGAAGCAGCAACAATTTGCCGTGCTTTTGATATTTAATTTCACTCCGTAGCTGGTTCTTCTTGCCACCCACAACGCCGTGTGCTCTAAGTAATCTTTGACACTTCCTGTGTTCACATCGAACCTGAGTTGCCCTAAACTTTGATTAAAAACTCTCGAGTCCAACCAAAACAAATGCTCTAGAATTTGCCTGCCTGATCCACTTAAGACTTGTTTGTGTGTTCACAGCATCCAAACTAGGCAAACTATTCCGGCAAATGAATCCTAGAGTGTTATAACCGCTTTCGGATTCTTTGGCGTTAACACAAAGATAAAAGGCTTGGGTTGCCTGGCGTGGTTTTGATTGGGACTCTAGTGTTGCCTACTCCTGTTGCTGAGGCCTTAGAGTCACCAGAAGCTCACACAGATTGACAAAGAGGGAGAGAGATAAAGAGGGAAAGTAAGTAATCTGGTGGCATGGTGGCTTCCTGTCTAAAAAACAATGATTTCTCTGATTTGGATGAGCTAGAGCCAAACCCTAGCTTTCGGAGAACCTTTTCTCTCAAATGGTCTTCCTCAAGATAACATGATCACATTGGAGTCTGTTTCCAGACAAGGTAGGCCTTAAAATAGTCAAGGTCATTTATGGTAACTGAATCTGGGTAGGATCCAGAGCTCTCTGGTCATTTGGCAGAAACATCATTGTCCTAATTCACACTTTAGTGACCTTTTTCCCATTTTAAGAATAATCAGCACTCACAAATGAGCAGATTTATTGTGGAGGGACACTTGCAGGGTAGTTGCACTCACAGTAGCCAAATATTTGGACTTTAGTTGCCAAACGTGCCCAGGCCTGGCCTGGATTGCAATCGAGTGTGCCCTTAATGTTAGCTCAACAGATTTAGATTTTTGTGTTTAGATAAGGTCAAAGTTGAAGTAGAAGTTTGAAAACGGCTTTAAAGAGGTGTCAGAAAAGAAGTCTGAACTATACAGGCTCAAGAGGCTTTAGTACCTAGCACTGCCGTGTAAATTGGACCTTCTGAAAGTGAACGAGCATGCCTATTGTCCTAATAACCTCTTGTTAGCAAAGCTGCCAACAGTGTGAATTTGAGTTTGTAAGCCTGCTCCAGGGTACGTGCATATGCACTTCCTAGTTTCTTTTCAGTTTACTGCATTCGGCAGGAAACACAATTAGCCCAATCAAAGAGAAAAGAGAGGTTGGGAAGGGAGGGAGGAGTGGTCGCAGTTTTATGAACATGGGTGGTGAAACAGCAGCATTGTGATGGCAGAGGATATGAGGTGCTTGCCGGCAGCTTTTTGATGTAGAGAAGCCTTTAGCAGCCGTCTGACTCTTGTTAAAGTGGCCTGACGTACAACTAAAGATATATTGGCTGGGACAGCCGTGTGATTTGGATACATTAGTGGATTATATTTTAAAGGGTCGTGTTTAAAGGATGGTCAGTATATAGTATTCAGCACTAATGTGCGCTCACCTGTATGCAGTAAATTGGGTATAGCTAGAAAACAGCCTTTTTACAAGCTTATTAATGCATTAAGTCTTAAAAAAAAAAAAAAAATATGTTGCAATGGTTTTTTGGTTTTGGTCCACAACCTGCTGCATGAGCAGAACCCCCTTCAAGCAAAAAATGTGACGGTAAAAGATGCTCCAAGTCTCATTTATATGTCCAGTACTTTCTACAACTCCATTGTCTAATATTTGAACTACAGTTTGGTTCAATATTTGAGATGCTAGGCTATGTTTTGGGTAAGGACACCTCTTATCTTAAATGTCTGATAGTTTTGATGCTGGTACTGTTGTATTACAATAGGTGTTTGTTCCAAAGGTCACATTATCAGAATCAACTCAGTATTTAGATAAATGACTTACCTGAAGATTAATACAAGGGAAAGTAATACGTTTAGTGGTTTTTGTCGTTTTGTGTATTTGTCTCTCATTTTGTGTCTTTTTGTGTTTGTGTGTTATTGGAGTCGTGCATTTCTGTTGTTGTATTGTGTGTTTTTGGAGTCATTTTTCTTCTCGTTTTTTCAGTCGTTTTATGTACTTTTGTTAGTTTGTTTTGAGTAGTTTTTGCTGTTTTAGAGTCATTTTGTGCATTCCCTGGCAGGCTGCACAAAATTAAAGCAAAGGCCCCTCCTTGTCGATGCCTATAATACAGCATTAGGACTAACGCAGTTGAATCACTATTTAGTTCAGAACACTTCAGAGTGTTTTATGTGAACATTTACCATCAAAGTGAGCACATTGCTCTGAGAGACTTGGATTGATTACCATCTGCACTCTCTAGTTTGGTCTTTGTAGGGAGAGTGTGAAAAGGTAAAGAAACTGTAATAAGTGAGACAACACAAGGACAATTTTGTTGATGTCTGTATTTTGAGGGTCAAAGATGTTTCTGCAGCAAACATTATCTACTTAGTATACTCACCTCGTGGTACTTGTCACCTCGTGATACTTTTATCCATATTGAACAATGGATAAAACAATGAAATTACATGGTTGGAGTGGAGGTTTAAAATGAGCTGCTGTGACCCAGTTTACTGCTACCGTTGGGCAGAGTTCTGAACACACATGTTTTGATGGTGAGGAAACCGGAGTACTCCAAGGAATCCAGTGCAAGCATGGGAAGAACATGCCACACAGCGAGGTGCCACCATGTAAATAGAACCCAGGGCCTTCTCGCTATGAAGCAAGGGTGTTAACCACAACAGTACTATGTGATGCACTCTTTGCATAACTTTTGGCATTGGCTGCTCTTCGGATATTTGTGACATGGTTGACTCAACCTAACAATCATAACAATTTTGACTTTTGTAGAACGTATTGCAGAATGAGTATTTGTAGACCACTGCCGCTCCATTGTGAGTTATGGATGACGAGCTAAAACAGCTGAAAAGGAAGGACAGATGACCAAATATAACTGATATCATGTCTTAAGGGACAACTGGACTATTTACTCTGTGTTCTGTATGTTTTCCTGCTTTAAATATCAGAAATACTAAATGGCTTCATAAGAGCTTCAATTCCCATTTAATTCAGAATAAAAATTTAATCCTCTTTAATCTGACCATGTAAACACCTAATTCTGAATGAAAATGGCCATTTCAAATCAAACTTCAATCCGGACTAAGAGGCTGGTTAATGGAATGGAATAATTCTTTGATCTTGTAAACGTTTAAATACGCTTTAAATTGTTTAAAATTTAAATTTAAAATTTAATTTGATTGGCCAAAGTATGCTTGTCTGCCTCCCTCCTCCAGCACTCTATCTCCCTTCTACTCATCAGCTGACCAAAGTAAAGCTGCTTCCAAACTTTATTTCCTAAATGTATGTGGCCTTCTATGTTGTAGTCAAAAAGAAAAGGTTTGTTGTATGTTTTTTTCCCGATAGACAATCAGAACCCTTCACAACACCCCAGACCTAAAGCGGAATTGAATAAAGCCGAATAAACCTGTTTTGCATGTAAACCTCAATTCGGAATGGCTATTTTTATGTAAACACGAAGCAGATCACTTTAATTCCGCATAATTTCATTCGGAATAGTTATTTCCGAATGAAAAGACATCATGTAACCGTGACCATTGTTCTTTCTTTCATAAAATCCCTTCATCATCTTTAAATCCGGGCGTTGCTTGCTTTGTTGAGTTAATGAAAGAGGAATTCCTATTGATTTCAGAATTAAGCTTTTAGATAACCCAAGTAAGAACATTATTTACATGTAAATCGCACTTTATTTTAAGTACATCCTGTGGGCGCAGAGTCACTGAAAAATCAATAGTCCTAAACATGAATTGACAGCTAACTATCTACCACTGTGTTTTGTAGTTAGGCAATTCTGATTAAACCAAGTTCTACCTCGAGTCAATGTTTTAACTAGTAAAAACAATGGTGACATAAAGCAGTACTGCTGATGTAATGATGCAGCACGTTTTTTTTTTTTTTTTGGTCTTACTGTTAAAAGGTACGAGGATTAGGATGTGACAGTTCGTGAAGTACGTGACAGCCAAAAGACGGCTATTTAAAAAGTTATCGAATCAGGAAATTCCTCAAACACTCTTGGGGGAGGGTATGGAGGGGTGTCATTGCAAGGCTTAAGCTGACCCTCTGTTTCCACCTCTCGCATACCCCCCATGTGGACTCAAAAGTTGGCTCACTGGAAGTCCCTTAGTCAGCACATGCAGGGGGTGCGAGACAAAAGGTCCATTCTGCTTACAAAGGGGGGCATTTAGACCGTTACATACCCTGGTGGCTCCAAGGTTGGGGATGTCGAGGGGGTTGGAAAAGCACAGAGAGGAGATAAGGGAGTAGACGCTTCAATGAAATAAAATAGTCTATTTGATAAAAAAAAAAAAAAGTATAGGATAATTACTGGCTAACAGCTAGGCTTACATTTGTTTCAATTCAAAGGTCTGGAAATAAACACGAAAGGGAATCACTTAACAACAAAAGCACGAGACTGTGGTGAAGATGCCGCTTCCTCATTTGTTCCAATAAGACAATTGCGCTGGCAAGTAAAACAGCCCAGTTGTACCATTGGTCTGCACAGACAGCACTACCCCCGGGGTGTATTCTGCAGCATACAATGTCGGCTATGCTCTTGACAGACGTGATTTAAAAACCATTGCAACGTTGATGCTGTGCCAAAAGTGGGTTGAAAAAAGTGGCCTACATTCTATTTACTTTGGACACGCCTTATCATGCCGTCATGTGTATTAAACGATCAAAAGCTATCAAATTGAACAAGGGCTTTTGTACCATGTCACCCACCCTTTTCTACTCGCGTGCCAAAAACACTGTCTATATAGCGTGATTCATGGAGCTTGCCAGATCCATGTCTTTGATCCTATCCATTCCTGGACCTCCTATTTGTCACCTGCACACCTGTCATAATAAGCTGGAAACAAAACTTCATGTTCGACGTCAATGGAGGCGACAGTGCTGCAGTTGTTGTAGCCTAGTATGTACTGTAATAATGCAGCGTATAGTGTGCAACGGCACTGAGGTCAGTTTTCAATGAATTCAAACATCCACACAAAGCACACCTTAGCTGAAGGAAAAGCCAATTTCATTTCCAACCAATAGAAGACCTTTTATTTTTTTTCTTTCTCATGCTGAAGCTCCCAGGTGCCTCGAGTGCTCGCCCCCATCCCTTTCTCTTGTCCAAATCAAAGGCTGATACTCTAAAAGAGATGAATGACATTGATCTTAATCTGTGGTGAGTAAGGGTAATTTTGATGGGTGTGTGTAAGTGGAACAGAGAGAAGGTCAGAGGGTCTGTGGAAGGGGGAAAATGATCTCTGCGCTCCAGCAGGGCACAAAGCGAGAGCGCGATCTACAGGACTGCCCTGCCTCACAATGCGCCCCGAGGATCGTTAAGTGATTATGTTACAGGGAACAGGTGAGCTGCGTCTCTCCACCTCAGCTTTTATATTTTCACTTCTATTATGATTTACAGGCCCATTCTTCTCTCCTCCCATCTCACCATAACTTGTGCTGTTCTTTTGAACGTGCCCCACTCGTTGCCATTGTACCTGGCCGGCTTTGAAGTGCTTAAGTCCTAAATGATGATGAGACAAGGAGAGTGCTTTTCTTTAACGGCCAGGGTAAAGGAGGCTCTTGTTTCTGACAGGTGTCTTTTATAGAAGGGAGTGTGCTGGACTGGTGTTTTGTTGAGGATCGGGTTCCGCCGTTAGCCCATCACCTGCTAATTGAATAACATTAGCTTGCCATCTGGGGAGATTTACTGGAACTAACCTGTCTGTATTGTTTAGATGACAGATTAGTCAGGAATGAGTGAAGATGAGTCAGATGGATAAAACGTGACTCTTTTTGAGCTTGGCACAGACAGATTATGATGCTCTTCAGTTTGCCAACTGGCCTTTTTTTTGCAAGTTTAATTTTAAACTGTACGTCTACTAAAACTAATAAACTTTATGTTAAAGCTGCTGTTGACGATATATATATACATTTATTAATCAGATAAAGACATGATGTAGGCCTAATAGATCAATAAATTGAAGATGATTCGATCAAAAATAAGACGTTGAGATTGCCACTCAAAAGTTTGTTTTAATCTCCACTGTAAAGACAGTTAATTGACATTGTAGGAAAAGTTTTGTGCATTGCATTGTGGGATGTAGGGTTCCATAGACAGATGGTGATTTCCCAACACATTTTCAGTGTTTTCACGGACTGAAAGTTGTGGCCAAACATTGACGGATGTTTATTTCGGGGTTTACATGGAAAGATCCGAATAAGGTCATAACTTAATGTGTCGGGGAGTGAGGTGAAAACTGGGAACAAACTAGAACAAAAATGGTGTCAAGTGAATCATTGTCCTCCTTGTTTGGCTAAGAAACAGAAGAAATCACCGTAAGAATGAAGGAAAAACTCTTCCGTTTACAGGACTCCACATCCGACAATGCGTTTACAGTGGAGATGAAAACACACTTTCATGTAGTCAGGAAAGTTACTGGTATGAGCACTTTGGAAAATTCCAACCTTGTTACACATTTTGTTTCAATCTTTTCTACCATTTCTACATTTGACGGTTCAAGGTTGGTGTTTCAATGAAAGTCTGTGCGCTTGTTAAGCCTGAATGCAGGGGGACAAATGCAACAGTATCAATACCAATGGAGTTGTGACAGACTCTATTCATGTGGAAAGTAATCACATCAGCTGTTATCTCTTCATTAACTCCAGTCTAAACACTGAATCCTTGGTCGGTCTCCGCTTAGTGATGTCTGTGTGTTTGTGCAGGAGAGAGAGAGAGAGACAGAGTTCATAATAAGACTTGTATGTGAAGAGATGCATACATAACAGAGCGTGAACGTACACTTTTTGTGTGCAACATAATTCGCATCATTGATTGCCATTCCATCCCTGGTAGAGATCTGGTGCCCTGGAGGAGGAGGCGGGGCCTGTTTGCCGTGGTATGAGGTATAAGGAGTGTCACAGAATGCGTAGTGCGTGTGATTATGTTATAGTGCGAAAAAAGTGTTCCCCTCCTCCCGTCCATCCTTCCCCCTCAAGCTTGTGGAATGGTGGAGCATGAGAGGACTGAACACACAGCTGTCCTCAGCCATTATGAATGATGGATGAAGCTGCAGCAGAGCATCAATCGCAAACCCAGCGCTTTTCCCCTCTTTTAAAATAAGTGATTTGCCATGTGTGTCTTATTTAACTTTGTGTGTGCACGAGGCAGGGAACGAGCAAATGAAACGAGCAATAAGGATGGTGAACAATGCAAAATAATCATTCAGGGCCAAGCAAAAGCCGGCATGTTGCCTTGAGCAGAACCATTGAAAGGCTCAGTATGTTTTTGGTTTCTTGGTGAAAAACACATCGGAAAGTTGCCAAGCATCCGGAATGGTGACCTAGAGCTGCGAGCAATGCTATCAGACGTCGTCTGGAAACACGTCTGCTGTTGCATCTTTATCATGTTGCTGTTGCCGCTGAACGCAGTCAAACTCTTGCCTCTCCTTGTTTGCTTCCCAACATTCTCTCTTTGTCTAGCCCAGAGATTGGCAACTTCTATCACAGCGGGGGCCACAAAAATGTGCGTGTTTAATCAAAGGGCCACATTATCAACATTCATGTCAGCATTTAGTATAATGACCAATCTGAGCATTAACACAGAAAAAGAACAACATTATGATAAAAACTCTTCTTTCCTGTCATTTTGTGTATGTTTGTTGTTGTCTTACTTGTTACGATAGCATTTTGTGCATTTTGATTGTTCTTTTGTGTATTGCTCCTGTAAAAATGTATGTTTTTTTAGAGCCATACTGTGTATTTGTTGTCATTTTGTAGTAGTTTTTTGGAGTAATTTTTGTTGTTTTGCTTGTTTTTGTTAGTACTGTGGGTTTGCATAGTAATTTTTTGTGGTTTTCTTGTCTTTCTGTGTACTTTTGTTCTCATTTTGTGTATGTTTTTTGTTATTTTTATAGTACTTTTGTGTGTTTTTTTGAGTATTTTCAGTGTATTTTCCTTCTATGTTGTAATTATTTTGTATATTAATCTTAATTGTAGTCTTACTTTTGTTTTGTGTATTTTTCTGTCATTTTATATGTCCACTTTGACTGCAAAAAATTACACCCAGGGTCTCATATGGCCCCTGGGCCACCAGTGGCCCATGTCTGGTCTAGCACATCTTTTTCCTTTATCTAATCACTCATTGTCACTTCAACACTTCCAAATCTTTGTATTTTTTGCTCATTGTCTTTTAATTCAAACAAATTTTATTGGAAGGCAACTCCTGCCTCCTCCTCCTCCTCCTTCTCCAGGTCTTCCTCACTTCCCCTTAGTGATTCATAGTTTCTACTAATTTGGTAAAAATAAAAATATGGTCACAAAATGTAAAGGTTCCTTTATTTGTACCTGTTTGGACATTTGGTATGCAGATCAAATTCAGCACCCACCTTAACGAAATACAATTTTTTTTTATGTGTACAAGATAGGGTTGGGTTCATTATAATTGAAGCGATTCACTGAAGGCCCCAGCAGCAGCTCTAGCTCACAACTGACAATTTTCCCCGTCTTTTTCCTTTTTTTTTACCTTGTTTGCCTAGATTTTTTTATTCTTCGTGTGTTCCTTTATTTCTTTCAAACATGGACGCCCAAATTGCGCTATTTTTTCCCTGATGCTTGTGTCTGCAATTTTTGCGATCGTGTCGGGAAATACTGCTCGGATTGTTTACAGCTTATGCTATGCAGACCCGACATCAAACGTGAACTGAGGAGGAAACGATGGGGTCAATTGAGAACGCAATTGTGTTTGACTTTCAGGGCAAAAATAATAATTGGAAAAATGATGGCCTCCATAATCATAATTGAGTTGTAATTGAACATGAATATGTCGTTGTAATTGAACAATGTAATTGACCCCAAACCCTGGTACAAGACATATTATGCAGACACATGAACATCCAGTAATACCGACGTGTAGATATAACTATTAAAGGACACTGAGAAGTGCAGGGAAAGGTGCTCAATGAAGCATTTATTTGATATAAAATTCCAGATGGACGTTAAACGCTCCAGTAAGGGCATTTGGCTGACAATTATATGGATTATATTTGTGAACCATCTGTGAGTTGGGGGTGTGTCTAAAATCCAATAATGTCCTTTGCTCCCAGTTCTTTAATTAATGTAATCAATGTACAGCATGACTCAGGTCTCTTCTCACATCTGCTGCTGGTTATAAGGTACAATAACGGTAACATTACTTTTGATAAATCTATTATGCAAGTGGATTTTTTTTTAAATTTTTTTTTTTGTTTTTTTTTTTACTCCTTATTGCTAAATCTTTTTCCTGATCCTTAAAGCCTGCTCACAGAAATCCAAAATGCCAACCCACGAATGTGATTTCCCTGATTAGATTAGTGTGCGTTGACTCATATAGGACAATGCTGCTGTCTGACTCAATGGCGGTTAAACACAAAAGATGTGAATAAAGCACTAATTACATATGCTAATGTATTTTATCCTCTTACATGGGCAAAATGTGTTCGTAAAGGATGAGGATTTGAATCGGTTATCCCGATTCAACAAGATTCATTTGATCAGTGTCGGGCTGCCAATAGAAATGTATTATAGACAGTAGCAACTGCTTGACGACTGGATGTAGATGAGGTAGATGTATTCAATCCAATCCGATGACAAGCATATAATTCCATCTGTGTGGATTCTGCTTGTTATTACAGCCCAGAGTGGCTAGTTCTGTTTGAAGCTCACTGATCCATCAGGAAAGAGTGACATTCAAGGCAGACAAGCCTGTAATAGACTGGTCACGGCCCAAAGACCCAGCAGAGACTACACCCTTCCACTGGCGAGCAGAACAGAGACTTAAACTGCACGTGGAGGCGTGTATAAGATGGATAACTATTAAATATTTGACTGGTACATAATGGTTATGTTCACAGTAAATCATACACATGAACAAAAAAAGACAAATGTGTCTGTTATTGCACTCAAAAAGTGGACAGTGACACTTCAAAAGCAGTTGCTTTGTTTCACTCACATCCATTATCTATTGTCCCAAAGCCTTTTCACGGGTCCAGATATGCCACCTACTGGGCCCTGCATCTCGGCTTCTCCTCGTGCTGTGCAGATGAGCGTTGGTTGGATTGATGGATTGATGAGAAGGTGGCGTTGAAAAGACTGGTAACCCCGCCGTTTCCTTGCCTCTACGATTCATTAACCCAATTTATACTGAGTGCTGTCCCACATCTGTCACTGAGGCGCCTGCTGAGGATTCGGGCCGCCCCACCCGACCCGTCCTCTGACCCGTCGCGCTCCAGCTCAGCATTGAACCGACAGATAACTGTCGTTCGGCCAAGGTCGCCCTTTAGGTGTCGATAATGTTTAAATGCGTGGTTTCAAACTCCCCTTTATCTCTGGATTTAGCCATTTGTCATGCATTCATTTAGATGGAAAGGCTTTCAGGTAGTAAAGAACACCTGTTATGACGCTCAGGTTAAAAGGTGACACACAGTAAGGCATAAAACCAGCCTGTCAGCGGCAAAAAGAGAAGCTTTATGTTGCATCACAGGAGCTCCATTCAGTAAATTATACTCCTTTAATGGCTCAAGATATCAAATGACAAATAGCAAGTTAATACAGATCAGAATGTGAAACTAAAAATAATTTTCCAAGAACTAATCAAAATGTATTCAATTATAAATGCGTTGAGAATCTAACATTGGCCACATCACATGGGATCTTTAATTCATCTTTCATTCAAAATAAAAGTTGAAGTTCTAATGCAAATGTAATTCCGAATTAAACTTAAATCCGAATTAGCTGGTTTATTACAATTTTATTCCGAATTAAATAAATACTAAATTCCCCTTTAAGTTAATTCCAGCCGTTCTGCGCATGCGCGACTTGCCCCGATGACGCACTGGTGATGACATAATCCAGGATGGCGGGCAGGACTAGAGCCACTAGAGCGGACATTCATACTGGCACATGGACATTGGCAAACATGAACAGGCTTCATCGGACGGGTGATACTAAACCCCAGAGATGGAGTAAATGCATCCCCATACTGCTGCACAGGCTGTAATATCACCAAGTTTATCATTGTACCTGTTGTTAGAGCTACTCTCTTTACCAGGGAGCAAATATTTATTCCTGGTTGTTGTTTTCCGGAGTTTTTCTGCGATATATTTTACAGTGATTAGCTCCTATCTCCCCCTGTTCTACGGACCAAAGTGAACGTATGTTATTGTTGAGCTGCTCCTGCAAAACTACAATCAAAATTAGGGTGAAAACATTTCTAATGTGTGGTCTGCTGTGTTGTAGCCGAAAAGAAAAGGTTTGTTGTGGGTTTTTCCCGACAGGCGTGATACGTAACGTTCACCCCCTGTCCAATCAGAAGCCTTCCCAACCCCCAGACCTAAAGCACAATTTCCATGTAAACACGAAGCAGAACACTTTAATTCCGAATGATTTAAAGGTCCAGTATATGCTATTTTTCACCAATCACCATTTGTTCTAAGAAGCCCAACAACATACTGTAGCATTTGAGGCTTATTTTCTCAAACTCGCCTGTTTTCCAGAGTTTTAGCCCTCTGAAAAGTGACTTTCTGAACAGTTCTAAAAATGGCAGTTTTGGGGTCTACTTATGCATATTCATGAGTAGGCATGTCTGTAGACGCTAACGCCACAGAACAGCTGATCACTAGCGATATTCTGTTGCTTTTCACACTCTCTTGTTATTGTTTTCAGCCAAAAAACTGCACATTACAGTAAAACACATGGCTATTTAAGCGGCTATTGTGATTGTGAGTCAGACAAACACTGTTTCAGGGTGCATGCGCGGCAGCAGCAGCGGAGTCAACCAGCTGTTACAGGTGACATCACCTAGCGAGAAAAATCCAACTCGCCCGTTTGGAGCTGACTTTTTACAAAATGTCGAATAACAAGGGAGGGAGGAAACAGAACTTTTTCAACTTTGCCACTTTGAATAAGGCAAAAGGGATGTATATCACTTAAGCAAAACCATTATAAAGTGAATTTTTCATAATACTGTCCCTTCAATTCAGATTAAAAACATCATGTAGCTGTGACCAATGCGAATTTTATCTTCAGTCAATGTTTTGTCATGACTACCCTCCAAATGACATTTGCAGGGATTTGATATCAGCATAACTTTAATTGACAATTGTCAAGGTTTTTTCATGTATGGGATTTCAGCCATCCCACCTGCCATATATACTTTACATTTCATACGCTTTTTTTTATTTATACAGCAAACCTTTGCTTTCACTATAAGTTATGGTGGGTTTTAAGGGTTTTTAACCCCTGGTGGTAACATTTCTGATGACGAGGATGATGTTGACATTCTGTAGGCTAACACAGCTTTAAAATAGTAACTGCTCTTAGAGCTGTCACTTGATTTGGTTTTGAGATATTTGTACTTTTAGTTTTCAGTTTAAATTAAAGTACATCCCTCTATAGACCGGTTGATTGTTCGTAAACATTGTGACGTATTTTGTTGGGCGGGGCTTACCCTGGAAGCAAAGCCATAATTGTCGTAGTTTTTCTGAGCATGAGTGTCCCTTGGAATCTTATAAAACTTTAATTTACATCCACGAACGTTTCTCCAACTATTCTGGAACCTAAACACACAACAAGACGACATTCTAAAGCTGTAACATTACTAGCCTCCACAGTCTCTAGCCAGTGGCGTTTCCTGTTGGCCTCCAGCCACATCACTCGTGACGTGGGCCATTAAGGGGTCTATTCTAGTATTTTTCAACCTTGGGGTCGGGAACCCACGTGGGGTCGCCTTGAGTTTAAATAGGGTCGCCTGAAATGTCTAGTAATTGATTAAAAAAAAAAAAAAAAAGATTTTTTTTTTTAATTATTATTATTATTCCTTTTCAAATTAAAACAACACACAATCTAAAAACAATTGCAATGTAGTATACTTTTACTTCGTCAAATATAAATACAAATATTTGAGCTGATACTCAGAGATTTGTCACGGATCCTGGCTACTCTGTATTTGTAGAGCAGTATAACAAACAAATTCTAGAAAAATAAATGTTCCGGGTCGGCAAAAATCCATGATATCAAAATAGGGTCACGATCCAAAAAAGGTTTGGATCCACTGCTGTGTTCTGTTTCTCCTGTGTGGAGGTTATGGTGAACGTGAGCACCAAGCAACAACCCTGATGTGTCCCACTATTTAAACCATTGTCGTCAGTAATTAGTTCACGACATGTTTCAAACACAAACTGATTGATTAGTAATGTAAACCACCAGAGGGTCCGCCCAAGCCAGTAGTGACATCACAATTTAACATTTAGCTTTCAATCAATAAGTCTCGGAGCAAGTGTTAGCCTTAGATTGGACAACCTATTCAGCCATGTGTTGACGTTGTGTAGAGGATGGTTTGGTGTAATTTGGTCGTGAGTAGGCCTTGTTTACTGGACCAGAAACCTATTTGTTATCTGTTTCCTCTGGAGGAACAGTCATGAATCAATCTGACTACAAACGTACTAACAAAGAAGTGCCTCAGTGATTACCCCACATAAACACGCGCCCAATGGTATAGTGTACAACTAATGTAGGCATAACCCCCCCGCACACTGAAATTGTAGTACATGCAGACACTGGGAGTAATCACACAGCTGTAGTTTTCTTACAGTTTGTCATCAGACTTTTCACTGAACACAATAAATATTTCATTTTCTGGCCCACCCAAATGTAAAGGGACTGTAAAGGAGTGATGACATGCTGATGGGGGTACCCCAATAATTGTGCAGTATCACAATGGTGAGGCACAGCAGGTCATGAGTAACATGCAGTTTAGAGGTCACAAGTTCACCCCACTGTGACAAACCATTTTACAGAATCCTTCAAAGGAAAAGTGACGGCTTGAGTTTGACACTCTCCAAACACAGTGTTGTGAGTAAAGTCCCATATTTACTTTCAGACACCATAAATAAATTACCATACATACCATAAACCACATGTGTCAAACCCAAGGTCCAGGGGCCAAATCTGGCCCTTTAGACCATCCATCCACAGGAGACAGTTAAAAAGACAGAAAAAACATAAATTATGGTCCAAATGACCAAATAATTCATTTGTATATTCCATAGTATTTGGAGGATTGTAATTTTCCCAATTGTACTATCACCTGATTGCAATCATTTTAAATCTTCAGTTGTTAAAACAACTCAATTATCCCAATATTATTTCACATAATTTCCCCAAATTAAATGAAAATTGGTCACAAAATCAATACAATTTAAAAGAGAAGATCCTGCAGGGACTGATATCTGTCAATTATTGTCTGGAAATTATCTAAGCCTTATATAATTTATATAAACTTGGGGACATTAATGTTGAAATTACTAGTTTTCCCACCGAAAATCTGCGGCCCACTTAAAGGGCCCATGTTACGCTAAATTAACTTTTCTGTGCTTTTATGATGTTTAAAAATAGCACTTTTATTAACATCATAAAGTTCTATTTAGGCTTCATACACAAGTGTTTTTTTCATTGATTCCCTCAATCGTTAGTTAGAGGGTGATTTGCTCCTTTCTTACTGCAGGGTGAGCCCAAACACCTCGCTCTATTTTGATGACACGTTCCCACTGTGATGACGACTTTGACGCGGCACTGAGCTGGAGAAGCCACGCCTCCAGGAAGCTCTCTGCTGTGATTGACATGTAAAGAGACACGCCCACGAAGGTGAGCATTTCAGCGTCCTTCACGCAGTGCTATGTATGTACCGGTGAACGCCCCGCCCCCACGCTCTAAAGCAGCATGAGCTCGGCTACGGAGTGGGTGGGAGGAGGGCGGGCCATCATCTGGTCCTACGTCACTGTGCAGGGAGGAGGAAGTCAGTATCTTATCTATAAACACGCCCACTCATGAATATGCATAATCAGCCTGTTTGTGCAAAGGTGCTCTGAGGCGAAAACTCTGGAAAACAGACAAGTTTGGGAAAATAAACCTCAAATACTATGTTTTTGGGGTTCTTAGTGGGTTCTTCATGGAGATAAGTGAAAATAGCGTGACATTGGGACTTTTCAGATTAAACTATAGATTTGGCCCCTGAACTAAATGGCCCCTACCATTAACTTGTTCATGAGCTTGAAATGTTCACTGACTTTTGACAGTTGACGTGTAAAAAACAATTAAGTACTTGCCGTAGTTTCCAAACTATAAGTCGCACTGATTTATAGGTCGTCATCGAAATGAATGTACTATTTTTCTTGTAAAATACACAACAATTTATTTGTAGGGTACCTTTTGTTTTTTACCAAGTAGCTGGCATCTCGTCCTACGACGTACGCTAATGGTGGAAGACGCCAATCATCATTCCACTTAGCGAGGATGCCTGAGGATGGGCTCGAGTTCCAGTCATATCCCCTCATGATAAATATAATTTGCTGCTCAATGTCTGGATATAAGTCAAATGAAAGGTTTTCATGGACATTTGTTTCAATGTAATCAGGTGGCTGCTAGCATGCTAAGCTAACAGTTTATCAGCTCTACTTTACTAGGTACGCCCTGAAGTGGCAGTTTGGTTAGAACAGGCCGTAAACCTTTGTTTTAGGGGTAACAAGGAACTGCTCAATTTTGCCGTTGAAGCAGTTAATATTTTATAATCTTTATTAATTTACTAGGCAAAGCCCTTCGTCAGAAAGTTCTTTAGAAATCATACCTCATCCATAAGACTAATCACCTAATAAATTCTACCTTTCATATTCCAGCAGGTGACAGCATGTCCAGGCTGGTTTGTGTGTGTGTGTGTGTGTGCGCTAGTTGCCTTTTAAAGTTCAAATAAATGGTAATTGTCAGGTGTTTGCCTCAGAACAATAGCTTCAAAGAGACACTATAGTTTCATAAGAGAAGCTTATTCTAAGATCAGTCGGTGCATGACGTGTCAAGTATGAAGCTTTGTACACAATATCTGAGCCAAGTGTATGTAAATGTACCGACTGATCCAGGTGAAATTAAACCAGAAGAATTTATGAAGTTATTAGTGCCACAACATTTTTTTTTTTTTTTTACTATTGTTTCCAAACTGTTATTCTCCCCTGACCTAGTCATTACCATCTTTTTTTATTCCTTGTACCTTTTCTCAAATTCAGTCTCCGTCATTTTTCCTTTTTTTTCCCCTCTCTCTCTCTCTCTAGGTGCTGTGTTGTGCAGCCAAGCTGTTTCTTCTACACTGTGTTCTGTTGAAAGGCTATTCATGAATTCTTGAATGAAACCCCATTACATTTGGGCATGTTTGTGAAAGAATGGTGGAGAGAGAGTTAGGGAGTGAAAAGGACAGGGAGAGAAAGAAAGAATGAAAAATCAAGAGAGGGAAAGGTAGTACTGGGCTTGGGGGGGGGGGGGTCTGCTACAGTACCATCTGTATGCAAATGTGGTCAGACTTTTGGTCAACTTTGATCAAACACTCAGGCCTCCTTTTCTCTGCCTTCACTCCCTCCCTCTGCCTGTGTCCCAACTGTCCACTGTGTGTTCTGTAATCAGTGCAGCACCTCCTGCTCCTCCACAGTCACACATACATCCAGAGGGGAAAGTAATAGACTACAAGTACTCATGTTACTGTAACTATGTTGCTTTTATGGGTACTTGTACATTTCTAAATCAGTAATTTTACTTGTACTTAAGTACCCCACTTATTCTTTATTTATATATTTTCTGTACTCTTATGTTGACCAATATCAATTATTTATTTCATTTAATTTTTTTCCCATAATTTTTCCTTCCTGTTTTTTTTTTTTATATCTAGCTTTCCTGCTCGCTTGCTCTTTGTTCGTTTGGCTCCTGCAACAAGTGAATTTTCCCTCTGCTGTATAAAATAAAGCATAATGTAATCTAATCAACGCCAACACCACAAATATTAATACTAATATTTTCATTGATTAGGAAGCTTAACAAGGCAACCAAGGGATGAGAAACCAATCAGAAGATGGATAATATATTTTAGTGTATTTTACAGCTGATTTAAGACATGGGTCAAAACTGACCCGTTATCATAAGAGATGCTAACAAAAAGCTAACACAAGAGGAAGGTTACGTTTTATGGGCTTGTTTATTAAAGGCCTAGTAATTGTGATGAATTGTAATCAAAAGCCCCACCCCCTTTATTTACTTTTTGGATATCCGTCATGTTCCTGAGTTGGTTTTGTCTGTAATGGCTGGGAGAAGTCTACCCGTGCGTGTTGTTGACTGTTTTTTGAGTAATACCTGCGCGATATCCTCTAGATCCAGGCAAAAGGGGTACATTATGCTGTGAAGGGGTATATAGTATTCAACATGTCACGTAAAATACACAACAAAGTGGACATTACAACTATCGAAACGAAAGCATACCTGACCAGTCATGCTTCTGCACTGCTGGGTAGGTTTTCTTATGTTTTATTGTTCATATCCTCCTTAAGCTATTAGAGCGTTATCTCAGCTAAGGGGGATCTTAATAAAACATTACATTACATTAGCTATAGCTAGCTGAACCTATAGGTGACACAAGGCTAATAAGATAGCAGCTATTAACGCTGCTAAGTGGCAACAGTGGCGCCGCCAGGATTCAATTTAATCACAGATGGCCTCAGAATCGATAGGAATATCATGATAATTGTTCATCAGGGCCAGTCCACTCAGTCTCTTGTCTGTCATGGCGTTCCGGAGGTATGTTTTCAAGTGACGTAAAGGCAGGCAGACACTGTACGATTTTTTTTCACTCGTACTCCGCTCAAACTGTGCGACTCAATTGCAGTGTCCGAATCATGTTCTCTCACCGACACTCTGACACGACTGCTCACACTGTACGTCCGTACACGACACGTCGGGTCTTGTTTCCGGAAATGCAACGTACAAACTAGAAGAAGAAGAAGAAAAAGAAGAACACTGAAGCGTCGCCATTAAAACAGAAGAAGAATCCGGAAGTGGAGAGACACTCGCAGGGTGTACGGTCCGTCAATTCTACAGCGGTCCTACGGTGTTCGCGCATGCGCAGTGTGAGAGTTTGAGGTAAGATGGCACTGCTTCAACTGTACGACCAGGATTTCTAACACTTCTCGTCACCCCATGTACACTACACGATGCACAACAATATATATATATATATATATATATATATATATATTATTGCTAATAACTGTATACCCCAGTCGTGTGTATAGTTATGTCACCTTGTTTAATCAAAATCAAATCAAGGTTTATTGTTGTTTATTTTGCTGAACATACACATTAATGCAGACAAGATGAGATAACACATCTCCCATACTACACATACACGCATACTGACGCACACACATCCCTGAGACGTTTTCATAGTTTTATAGTTCATTGTAGACATCGCTGCAGTTGTGTTTTCGGGTTTGGGAACGACTCCCCCAGCCAAACTCTTGGGGTACCTGGTATCTATCTGACTTGCACAAACCATGAGCACACCACTTGTCGGACCCTGTTTGCATAGTAATGGTTCCTCGGACATATGATTGGATAATGACTGTTTGTGGGCGGGTTTTTGCGAAAGGTCAATTGAGAATGCAATTGTAATTGACTTTCAGGGGAAAAACAATCATTGTAATTTTGATTTTAATTGTAAAAAATGTCGGTCACTGTCATCATAATTGAGTTGTAATTGAACGTGGATAATTGAAGACGTAATTGTAATTGAAAAAAGGAATTGACCTTAACCCATTGTCACTGTGCAGAGGTTGGGCACCGCTTTTGTGTGTGTGTTGTGCACACAGAAGCCATTATTATCCGTCATGTGGAAAGGTTAACAGCTGAATAGACGCCTGACGTCCTACAGGACAAAACCACGTGTCAGGCTGGTGTTTGTCAATTACAGTCAGCTGTGATTAGAATAACAAAAACAACACCAGGGTAAACCTATTAGAGTATAGTGTCACGTCCAGGCAGGCAGTCGGCGGGCAGAGGGGATCATGGATATTAATCAGGGGAAAAGCCACGGCCATATGTCTGTTTAATGTAGGAGATGACCACACACCCAGTGCCAGCTCCTTTCCTAAACAATTAGCTTCATTTCTGAGAGCGGCCAGATTAACTGTAGCTGGACAAGAGGGCGGGTGTGCGCGTGTGTGTGAATGTGTGTGTGCATGTGTGTGTGTGTGTGCCTAAGGAGGAAGGAAGTGAGCCAGTGTGTGCCCAGAGTTGGTTTCCCCCACATGTTTTCATGTTACTGGTAGCCCAGGGCAATATATCGAGATTCAAGATATATCAGGTTTTCTATTTTGGCAGTCTAGAAAATGACAATATTGCCTATATTGATATGTTTCTGCTTATTTTGTGTATTTAAATAGTTGTTTTACGAGTCGCTACTTTTGCGATACTTCTCAGAACAGCATGAAAAGCACAGTTGGATGAATTGCTGAGTGCGTTCTAACCCAGACCTTCCTCTAAACAAGACATGGAACAGAACTCACTCACATGTGCTGTCCGTTAGAGGAGAAGAAGCCCAAAGTGGCACATTTTATGGAGCCGTTTGTTAATAAATGTGCCTCTGTGGTTTTTTTTTTTGTCATTTAACCCAGAATTGTCTCTCTGGTCAGACTTTACCGAGTTAAAAAAAATACAGATATGTATATCGTATATCGCCATTTTGAGAAAAAATATCTCGTTACAGGCAGAGTTGAGGTCAATGACATTATTCAGTTACAATTACGTTTTCAGTTACCCATGTTTAATTAGAATTAAATTACAATTGCAGTGACAAGCATTTTTTTTCCTATTCCAATTATTATTTTATTCTCAGAAAGGCAATTACAATTACGTTCTCAATTGCTAAAGTTCAATTACAATTAATCACAATTACTGAGCCTGAAATGCGTTATGATGACGGGTCGTAAATCAGCTGTAAAATACACTAAAAACTAATATCTATTATTTAATTTCATTCCTATCTATTGGTTTTATTTATTAGGCTTCTTAATAAATGAAAATATAGGTTTTAATGTTTTTTTGTGTGGGCGTCTGACCCTTTTTTTGTGTCAGTATACCCCTAGATTTCATTTTTTTTAAATGGTAAAATGTGGGAACGCTTGATATGAAGCACATTTTAATAATTGCAATAAATAAATAACTACATATGTGTAGAGCTGTACGTAGAACTGTAACATGGTTCCCCAGTTTTGCGTTAAATTATAATTGACCGTTTTTAAAGAACGTTCATGACAATGACAATTACCTGCACTCAGTTGCAATCTAATTACGATTACGGAAACAACAGGTTTTTAAAATTACAATTACAATTGTAATTGACCCCCAACCCTGGGTTGCTTGTTTCTTTGTCCTTCTATAAGAGCATTGTTAATGTTTGGGAACTTGTTTTTATCCTATAACCAAGCAGGCTAAGTCATTAGGCAGATGGTAAGGGGAAGTCCCATGAGAGGACACACACACACACACATGCAAAGTAAAGACACTAGACATACACATACACTGTAAGTGCATACAAAGACACCAGACCCCTGTTATGTAATCCGCCAGTTCCACTCCCCCACTGCGAGGCTCAGTCTTGGCCTGTCTAAGCTCCAAAACAAAGTCATCAGTCTTCATATAGCTCCGTCCCTTTATGGAGCCACATAACTCTGGATCATATCAGCTAATCAAATTGCTCCCAATCAGCTGTGTCGCAGGTGTGAACAACACCAGTTGAGCCGTGTTGTATCAATTCCACTAATAACCAGCTTACAATCAGCACCAGCTTGCTTTTTTATTGTTGCATCTACAAGTCTCATTCTTGTACCTTCTGTCAACACATTGATGTGCCCGATGGCTCCGCAGACCATAGCAACAGATTTTTCTTTCAGCCATCTCCAAGAGAGGGTCTGGCTAGATTCCTGAAAAAGCCACATTTTTGGGGGGCTAAAGCTTTTTGGCTGTGCGAGGTTGACTGTGTAAGGAGAGAGAGAGGGAGGGCAGAGCCATGTGGCTGATGTTGGTAAACAGTATCCAGCCTTGTCCTGGCATCGTGGCCAGCAGCACACAAAGGGCCGGGGCCGATATCAGGCGCCGGGGCCACACACAGACCATAACAAAAGGTAGATACACATACACACATTTGCATTCACACACGCGCGCGGACAGGAATACACAGAGACCACTAACAGACAAATAAAAGACTGGGTCTCGTGTCTGCCACTCAGCAGCTGCTCCAGTTTCCATGGTTACGCTTTGAACAATGTAGTATGAAGAGCTGTGCTGGTGAGTGTGTGTGTGTGTGTGTGTGTGTGGAAGCTACAGACGGGGCGGTAGCCGCAGGGTGCTGAGACAGAGAGGATTCAGAAGACATTCTGTTTCTTTGTCAGGATTCATCCTGACAAAGAAACAGCAGCAAAACAAATACCATCAGTTATGAAGAAATTATAGTGGTTATCTTGTTTCACCTTTGCTACAATTCAGTCACTTGTTATAATAATTTTCAATTATTTTGCAATAATTTTGTTGTTATATAATTAGATCAATCCTAATGTAGGCCTTATTAATCAATAAATCAAAGATAATTTGTTTGAAAAAAAAAAAAATATGAAAGATTTTGAAATTGTCGCTTTGGAGTTTGTTTCTCTGTCTCCACCACAAACCTACATTTTGTTGACATTTTCACGCATTGCATTGTGGGATGTGGAGTCCCAGAGATGTGAGCATACAAGTGTTTTTGCTGAATTTTGATATCACGGGGAATAAAGGACAACAAAAATGGTATCAAGAGAATAAGTGTTGGCAAAGAAACACAAGGAATCATTCTACAGTGTGCACGTCTCTCACTGACTCCACATCCCTTTTTCCTTTTCTTTTAGAGTAAATGCTGATTGTATCTAATACATAATGATCAGAGGTAACAGCTTAAAGTCATTCTGATTCTACTGTGACTGCAAAGAGAAAGAAAATAACCAAAGAGATAAGACAGAAAAGGCTTCAATGTGCATTTTAGCAACAAAAACATCACCAAAGACAACGATGACAATTTTATGATGTCTATTTATTTTCCAAAATGAGGTATTTCAAAGTGCTATGAGTTGCAGCACTAAATGTACATTATAAAAAATGTAAAAAAAAAACAAAAACACCAACCATCTGTTATATCTGTTCACCCAATTCTATGCACCCGACGATATAAGAAAATTATTAACAAAAGAGTAGGAAAGAAATAGAGCCAGGTACATGAGGGTAGGAGGCATTTTCTGTACAAAAGATTTATTTGAGATAAAAGAAGATGAGATAAAGTGATATCTACCAAGAACTCATTTTCATACGAAAATATAAGTATCAAATTTAGTATGTATCAGGTTCACACTAAAAGGTGTGTAAAATTAGTAATATGATATAATACAAAGAAAAACAGGGAGAAAAAAAAACAATATATTGTTATTTTTACAAAGTTCACGACTCTCAAAAATTGAGGCCTTACAGTACTTTAAAAGGTATATAAACTTCCAGTCCAGTTATTGGCAGCTTCCTGACGTGTGTATAAAAAAAACTAAAAAAAAAAAACCAAAACAAAACCAAGGACAAAATGTAATATAAAACAAGGCAGATCTGAGTGTATTCTGTCTGTACACTGTTATATACAAAAGTGTCGGCTTGCAAGGTGCACAGTTATACATCCACTGACTTGGTTTGAGCACCAGTGTGAGAGGAGTGAGAGCTAGAGAACCTGTAGTGGTATCGTCTACGTGAACCGTAACGCGTCATCAGTCATCGTAGTCTTTTCTGTTTTTTTTTTTTTTTTTTGCAGGGGTGAAGGCAAACGTAAGTGTGCACTGCTTCCTCTATGTGAACTCTCCAAGCAAAGTGCCCTCTAACACCCGTCCCTGTGGGAATCATCTGATTCCAGGCTGGTGTCACAGTTAGTACAAAAAAAACAAAACAAGAACAACAATAAGAAAAGATTCAAATAGAAATGATATTAAGAAAAACCCTGAGGAAGGGAAGACCTTAACGTGTGTCCCCTTTGCTTCCTCGTTCCTTTTCTCTCTTTGTCTTTTCCTTGATGTGACTGGATTGAAAAAGTAAACCCTAAACATTCTTAATGTCAACAAATGTGCAAAAAAAGTGGCGGCAGTGAAAGTCTGAGCGTCCCCTCGTCGACTCCCCATGCCTCGTGTGTTTGAAGATAAACTTCCTCTGAGATTTCGGAGAGAGTTCATGTCATTTGTCCAGGCCAGTGAGCCTTTGCATAAGTCTACAGGCCTACATGTGCGTGTAATGGTGTTTCAGACTGAGCAGAGGCATAGAAGTAGGTGTTGGTGGTGGGAGTGAGTGGGGGGGGGGTCGTTCAGGGTTTACGTGAGTGTTTGTGTCTTGTAGCGGTCGTTGGTTAGCGATGCCTGGCGTGCTCCAGCCTGCGCATCAGCTGTTGCCTCCGGGCCTGGAGTCTGTCCTTTTCCCTCTGGAGCTTGGTCTCTTCAGTCTCTAGTGAGCTCAGGTATTCTGTGGCCTTCTTCAGGATCAGAACCTTGGCCGCTTTCTCGTTGTGCGCCAGCTCCGGTACTTGATCCCGCAGCGTCAGGAAGCTGGAGCGCAGGTCGTTGCGGCGCTGACGCTCCAAGATGTTGTGGTTTCGTCGGCGCTCGCTGTCCTCTGAGTCGGAGCTGCCACGCGGGCTGCTGTCGCCGCTGGTGCAGCGTTTGCTGCGGGGCGCAGACGTGCTGGTGACGGAGCCGCAGGACGACGAGGACGACGAGGAAGACATGGAGTTGGTTCTGGTTGGGGGGCGCGGGGCGTCTGAGACCTTCTGTTTCTTTGGCGGTGGCGAAGGATCGTCGTCCGAGGCGTACGGCGACGGGGCTGCGTAGTTGTGCTGCTGCTGGTGGACCGAGCTCCTCTTCAGGATCAGCTCTTGTGGAACTCGACTCATGAAACGAGTTCCAACGTTGGAACCAGAGACACTTCCTCTGGCCTCGTGGTTCTTATGATACACAGAGACAGTCCTGAGGTAGGCCTTGCTGGTTGTGGAGCGCCTCTTCTCTACTGTTACGACATCAATTTCCTCATCTTCCTCCTCCTCCTCTTCATCCTCTTCTTCTTCTTCTTCTTCATCTTCTTCATCACCCTCCTCCTCTTCATCATATTCATCTTCCTCTTCTGGAAAAAAGAAAAGAAGAAGAAGCACATGTTAGATTTAATCACTTCTTTGACACACCAAAAATTCTCACTATGTCGTGTATGTTTGCCGGTAGCTGACAGGCGCGCATGTGAGCATTCACGTGTGTGACTCCGACCGTTTAGAAGAAAGCGAGGCTTGCTCAATACTGTTTGCACAAGCAGAAAGCTTTTAAAGTTTAGTGTCATTCACTTCTCCACTAATCTGCTCCACAGGCATCGACACGTTGAGTCTTAGTGCTGAGCAAACAGGTTTGGATCTCTGCCCTTCTTTCCTTTCGCCGTCAAACTTTGTCGTAACTCTCCCCCAGCGAGACGGAACAGTTTGTCTATCAGCATTAATAAAAATGAAACTTCACTTTGAAGCTGAATATGGTCTTTCCAGCTGAGCTCTGAGCAGCTGAGACTTGAAAGGTGAGCGAGGTGACTGATGGTGAGTAGTGACTGAGGGCCCAGTTAAAATTCCTTCAGGATAATGGCTCATATTATCAGCTCAGCAGCATCGGAAGAGTGTGGCATTTTACAGCTTATGCTAACCCACTTCAGATAGCTACGAGTGCCGTCTCTCACACACAGACACACACACACAGTCTGCCATCACAACAAAGCTAAGGCACAGCTGCCTGGCTCAGGGGGCGTGGCTGCTTGGCCACATGTGAGGCCGGGATTGAGGCTTATTTTGTGTTTCCGCTCCGGCTACAACAGACAATAATACAGAAGGGGAAGAAGTAAAAGGTGGATGTTATGATTATTATTTTGGTGATGCATCCAAGGGCTTTACTCTTTTCCTCCGACATCAACAACAATTTGCAGAAACCACGCCCTCTTAATGTGTTGTTTATAGAAATTCACACAAATTTAAACTTCTACCATAATGAAAAGAGTGGGGAAATTACGCAATAACAAGGCTGAAGTCTCTGAAGTATCCGGGCGGCAGGCAATCGGATCGCCACCTTTTAAGCCTCTGAGCTGGAGCGGTGCCAGGGAGACAGCTGTCGAGCTGTGGCCCTCCCTTCTCTTGGTGCCCCTTCAGTTTGCCCCCCCACAAAGGCAACCAGGGCATCCTCTTCACTAAGGAGAAGTTGTTTGGCAAAAAGCTGGCAGAGTCTGCCCTCTGTTCCAGGGTGGGGGTGGGGGGTGTGAGGGGCTTTGTAGGACTGTTTCACAGTAAAAGCCTGCTGATAAGGGCTGTGAGTGTTTGTTTTGGGCACTAGAGAAGAAGTCTGGGTAACTGGGCAATTTCCTCAAATTGGGCCTTTTATTTAGAACAAAAGAAAAGAAGACTTATGGCTTCATATTGTGTTGACTTTATGGGCCTCTGAACTATTTAAGTTCTTGATAGTCTTTGGGGACTTTCCCCATTACAGGGCACACCATTACATCAGCAGTGCGTCACAATATTGCCTGTTTGTCCACTGTATGTGTGTGCATGTGTGTGCGTTCTATGAAAAATGAGTTCACTAACACAATTTCCTATTTTACTGCCATCTGCCGGAGGAAGAGGCGTCTGATTACATAAACCCCTCAGTTCAGTGTGTCGCTCCAAATACTGTGCGTGTGTCTGCGTGCGCACAAAATGCAACAGTAATCTGATTCTGGGCCAGCCATATAACCTTTCACAATAATAATAGTAATAATAATAATAATAATAATAACAATAACAACAACACATTCCTCCCACAAATGTAAACAAAGGACTGTTAACTGCTTCTCACCGGAGTCGCTGGACGCGCTCCCGTCCATGGATGTGTTCCCAGCTCCAGATGTGTCCCTGCAGCTGCTGTTGTTCTTCTTGTTGACCGGGAAGGGGAACACTATCGTGGGGTCCACGCACTCTGACGCGGCGCTGCGGCTCGTCACCACCTCCGGCACCTTTGCGCACATCGCGCTCCTGCTGCCCGTAGCAGCAGCGGCGGTGGTCGTACATGAAATAGCCTTCCCCAGTTTCTCCGTAACGACCCTTTCCAGCTTTTCCCTGGCCGAGAAGCCACTCCACATACAGTCCTGGATAATAATGCTGTTGGGGTTCGTAGTATCCAAAGCAGAGCCGAACAGGTCTCCATCAGTGGACGCCCCCCATATATCGTCCTCAGGCAACAGCAGCATTTCCGAAGCCCAGTCCAGAGGGTACCCTAAAGTGAAGCCCAGGGGGTCTTCATCCAGGGGGGCCGCCGCCGGCTCTCCCGGTAGCGCAGCGCGGCTCGGGGAGAGGGGCGGAGTGGGTAACAACTCGAATTTCTTCCAGATGTCCTCCCCCGGTGGCGCTGAGTCGGGACCACAGAAGTAGAAGTCGTCCTCATCCGGGTAGAAACATGGTTGCAAGGAGTCAAACTCCAAATCGGAGTTTTTGTTCATGCTCGCCGGCATCCTGTCCCACAATCCAAAAACCTGCGAGGAGACAAAAGATACTTTAGTTCCCATCGTCCCTCTCATCACACCTGAAGTCTGATGCGCTGTGGGACTAACATGAGTCAAAGCCCACACACACACACACGCACGCGCGCACACACACGCGCACACACACACTGCAACTTCAAATACCTCCAACACTCATCTGCGCGCTTTAAAGCCCGCAGGATTTCACATACAAGTGTGCGTAAATGAGACCGTGGCGCACGAACTGTGCGTAAATGTCAGGGTTAACTTCCAGAAATGACAGTAAGGGCACAAATATCACATTTATATGAAAAAAATATATATGTAAATGACAACTAAACTTAACATAATATATGTTTTGTCTGAAATGTAAAGACATATTTTCATGCTGAGCTGCTTAAATGAGGAGATGCTCACCTCGTCCAGACTTGGGGATGGTAGTGCGCGCACCAGTTTCTCTCCTGTCTTTCAGTCAGTGATACAGATACGAGATTTAGAGCAGTCATCTACTCTGTGAGCCGCACCAACAGTCTTCTGACACACATTGTGGCTGGCTTGCAGTGTTATACACTCACAGTTGTGCGGGAAGAGGGCAGACTCCGCCCCTCAGGCTGGTGGGGGTGGTACAGCCCCACCAGTGGGTTTGATGCGACGCGGGAGACAGCCTGGCTGGGAGCTTTTCTTTCAAGGTGAATCGAGAAAATAGCCTAAACATTGTCAAGCAGGGAAGAAAGAATGAAGAAAATAATAATAATAATAATAATAGTAATAATAATAATAATAAATGCGACTCAACGTAAGAATAGAAAGAAGAAAGCATTGCAACAATCACAGGAGGGGGAAAAACAAAACAATAAAACGATCTATAAATGATATATTATTCTTTCTTGGCTACTGTCTTCAGTCTCAAATGGGATGTCAGAGATAGAATCATCTCTGAAGCAGCTGACGTAGCCTAAAGGCTGTTAGTGATTAGATGTCAAAGTGCTCAAGGGCACTGCAGCAGCCACAAATGGTTTCTGTGCTGCTGGCTCCCAGTATCAAAGCAAAAGGTTGCATTTTTTTTTTTTTTTTTTTTTATAAACACACGTGAGGACATCTATTTTCAAACATAAATCAGGTGATTTATGTTTTATTTATTTTGCACATAAATTGAAATGGTGTTAAAACGTGTAATTATTTCAAATGTGCGCAGTAATTACAATCATTACGGTCATATTTGTCTCGGTGATATATTTTGGAGGTGTTTGTCTCGACACATCAGCCGCTTGTTGCCTTTCCTCCCACTCCCAACAACAACAAGAGCCCCGAGTCTCTTTCTCTCTTTTGTCTGCAGACCACAAGCCTCCCCAGAGACTCAGAAAGTCAGACTCAGTGCGCCCTCTCACGGTCACCTACGGTACAGCAGCCCAGACGCGCACCCTCACCAGACAAAGGCGCACAAACATCCGGCCCCGGTTTTCTTCCAAAAAGAAAGAAGAAGAAAAAAAAAACTACTATGTGAAGGGGTAAAAAAAAATTAAATAAATAAAAGAATCGTCATGGATCGTAAAAAGTTACATTTCGTCACAGTTGAAAAGGCTGTGCAGGATGGAGTTTGGAATTCAGCGCGTCTCACTCCAACTGAGTGGAGTGTATTATGTAATGTCAAACGGTGGTTATAGCCCAGAGTCATTCCCATTCCCTTTTTGTAATGACAGCTTAGAGCGAATCGCACATCTGTAATTATGCTCACAGACAAAAACGAACACCGACTCTTAATATTGACTTATTTGAGGGGAGAAAAAACAGGTTTTTAAAAACTGTAAGCACATGTTTGTCTAAATATTCAGCCTTTAAAAAATAAACATCATTGGGGAGAAAGAAAAAAAAAAAAAGGAGTAATTAAATCTTAATGGCAGCATAGAGGTTTTCTTTCCTTTGGGATTGACTTAGGTTCAAATGACCAAAGCCAGTGAAAAGTGAGAATGTGCAGCTGTTTGGTCCACAGAGACGGAATAGATGGGAGTTTCCTGGGACTCTGCGCTCAGCTTTTGGAGATTTGGGTTTTGGAGTCAAAAACTCCCCAAAGACTTTTGCCAGTCTGCTTTTTTTTTTTTTTTTCAACTGTTGCTTCCTCTGCTTGTGTAAATGAGTGCAGAGAGGGGGTAAGACACATAAGGAAAAGTATATGTCTGTTCATTAAAGCATTGGTTCTCAACCTTGGGGTCAAGACTCCATTTGGGGGCCTCAGATGCCTTCAAGGAACTAGGAATATTTTTTGGACAATTTAAGCCCATTTTTGTTCATTTTTACGCTTTTTCTGCCACTACACCAAACTTGCCATATTTGAACCTATTTCCATCACTTTTTCTTGCCATATTTTTTTTCATCCTTTTAATGCATTTATTTTTTGTTACATTACTGTCAATTCTGCCATTTCTCCATCAATTTTCAATGCCTTTCCTACACATTTTTTCCCCCACTTTCCGGACATTTTTGGCACTTTTAAACCATTTTCACCATATTTCACGCTTATTTTTTTGCCAATTTAACCACATTTATGATTTTTCATACCCATTATTTGCCCAATCCCCCATCTGCTATTTTTAAGCCAATATTGACACTTTGAACCCTTTTTTGTTTCTTTTTTTTTTTTTTTACCACTTTTTCTATCTGTTTTAGGCCAATCCAATTTGCAACTCTTAACCAATTTGTGATTTTTAAAACCCCCTTTCAATTCATTTATTTAATTGCAATAACAAAACAGGCATTGCTGTCTTAAAAAGATTGCACTTCTTGTAGTGTTGACCTTCGACAGCATGTGCAGACAAAGTTAAAAATAAATAAATCAAAATAAAATATAAAAATAAAAACCCATTTCACTACCTTTTCCACCATTTTTTGTTACTTTTAACCCATTTTATTTCCAATTAAAACAAGGATTTACATCTTTAAGATGACTATTTAATATGGTGCAAATAATAATAAACTTCCTGGATAATAGTGGATATTATTCAGATCAATAAATAAATGTGGTTATTACAGATTCATAGAACAATGGACCATAATGTTGCTGACTTTATGGATGGGCCTCAAAAAGCTTTACCCTTATTCCCTCTTATAAATGGCCCTGTCTCCGCATGAATGTTCTTCAATGTTCATGTCAGTGTTCAACCACCTGAATTCAGGTAAAGTGGGGGTCCACAGTCTCTGGCACCTTTATTTTGGGGGCATTTTATTCGGTCGTTTCAATCTTTCCCGTAGAACGTTTTCCTCATTTCTGCAGCTTGACACTCTTTCATAAAGATGACACGAGGACGAGATATTGGAGGTGGAACATTGCTGACGTCTTTGTCATTGTTTTTCCTGACGAGTATGGCATGGCCGCTACATGTCCCTCCCCTCATTCACCACTGGACTGGGACATGGATGGTTAGGCAATTAGGCCAGTTTGATCAAAGATTCATAAGTCAGCCCAGTGGATAGTGCAAAGACAAGCATGTTGTGAGTTAAATCTTGTGCTGTGACATGAGGTTGAGCTGTATTGGGTCAGAGAGCAACACATAAATATTTGATGTGTGCATGAATAATTTGACAGTGTGTGTGTTTTCAATTGCCACTTAAACGCCCACTAGGATGGAGATTATATATATATACACACACTGCGTTCATCACGTCTCCTTAACTCACCCGTGATGGTAATATTCATAAACTGCACACTGTGTGCTTTCTCTCTCTGTAGAGTGCAGCTCTCCCAGCCTCACGCTCTAAACACTCAGGAGCCTATTGGGAGGAATTTTTTACTTTAGAGGTAATTTGAGGATATTTTTGGTGTTTAATATATTTATTGCATTTTCAGGAAAAACATTGAGACCCAACCCACACTGGAATATCTTAAAACCCATCATCACATACTGGAAAGTGAAAAACAAAGCACAAATGCAAAGGTTTAAAGCCAAATGTACATTTACCATGTCTTATACAAAGAACAAAATAATGTTTGTTTTTAAACCCCTGCCAAGGAGGTCATATTTTCAATATTGTTGTTTTTTTGTTGATCTGTTATCAGCATTACGTCAAACTCAATTTAAAAACACATTTGAACCAAAGTTAAACCTTAGGCCACTGGTTCCCAACCTTTTTTTTTCTTTGGGTCGTGACCCCGATTTTATATTACACATTTTTTTGTGACCCTTATGACATTTTTTTTCTCCAAAATTAGTTTTTGATCATGTTTATGTTTATACTGTGTTACAAACACAGAGTAGCCAGGATTAGTGCACAAAGTGTCAAATATGCGTCGGCTCATATATCTATAATATCTTCATGCTGTATTTTATTTGAACTAGTTTTATATTTGAGAAAGCAAAAGTAGAGAAAAAATAACAATGATAATTAAAAAAATATAATGTTCATATCAGTAATTTTTAATTTTATATTAGGCATTGTAGGCGACCCTATTTTACCGTAATTCCAGACGACCCCAAGGGTGAAAAAGACTGCCTTAGGCCATCGAAGATTCCATGAAATTATGGAGAGTATCTAGATCATTATACTGATTCTGAATAAGTTGCAAAAATTGTAAAAATCCCTGGATCTCATCGTTAGCAACATTTCAAAAAGTCTTTTGTTTGTAATTGACCAATCTCTTAGAAATTTGTCTCCGTTATGAGGGGTTGATTCCTCAATTACCCCACAGAGTTTCATCTAAATCGGACCTGGATTGTGAATTTTATCATGATTTTATGGGGGAAACATTGGGGTTCCCATGCACATGGACCTACTGTGTGATTATTAATGGCGATGGCCTTTAAAGTGTAAATGATTATGAATAGGATCACTGATCCTGAAGAGGATATTTGGAGCTTGGTGGAGGTTTGCACACTTATTTAAAAATGCAAATCCACTGATTGGTCTTAATTTTTGTGAAAAAAAAAAAAAAAAAAAAAATTCAGGCTTTTTGATTTGAACCAAAGCATATTGTTAGAAAATACATCAGTTCTCAAAACTTACATAAAAATGGATACATACGTAAAATGTGTGATGAAATTGCAGCTTTTGTTAGATGGCGAGCACATTTTGTTTACTTTTTCCTTCCATTTCCATTTTATTTTGTTCCCAGCAGCAGCTTCCATCTGTTCTGGAAGCAGTCATGTGTCTCAAAAGCATCAGACGATAATAGGAAAGAACTGAAACTGTGAATGTCCACAGGCTTTTTTTTTTTTTTTTTTTTTACTCCTATAGAAAAACTATGAAGACATTCATCAATTTTCCTGTCAGCCATGGAAATGGCATCTAAAAGCAGCACAAGTACTCCATCATAATCCTACATAATCCATATATTCCAGGAAAAAAACTTCAAAAGTCCCCCTACTTTAGCGGAGCGACAGCTGGTGAAACCTCCTTCAAAAGTTTCAGTGTAGCAAGTTTCATGCTTTGCTTGAGGCTGTGTCTGGCATCATGGGGAAGGGTCTTCACTTGGTTCCAAATAAAGCAACTTCTGAGGCTGGTTCCAAAGATATCCAGTAAAAAAATTAACAAGAAGACAAAGAAACCACGTCACGCAACATGTCTTTTCCCACTTGAGCCAATTTTAAACCTTGTATTACAATATAAAAATCACCAGATCACACGTCGCCTCACATGATCACTTGGCCAATTTACCAGTATGACAACCTGTGGACACATAAGCCTGACTATTAGATTATAACTGCGTACGACTAATTTACACTCAGCTCTGTCAAATATAAAGCTCATAGACATATTAGAACATTACATTTTTTTATAAGTAACTGCAATTTTTAAAAATGCACCATCTCAGTATAATCCAATAGAAAGAAAAAGGAAACAAAACAAATATTAATAATATTTAATCTAAAATTTCAAGTGGAAATTATGAACACTCAATAGGAGTTTGCTTTTAAAAATGGTTTCATCCACCCACCCACTCTCATTGGATAATAGATGGTCTTTATTTTATGAAAATAGAAAAAATAAAGCACTCCCTCAGTGGCTCGGACACTTTGATTTTCTATTTTTGACTTTTTTTAATCAATGTAGGCCATTTTTTTCAATCTCCACTATACAACGTATCGACATACCTTAATGTAGTTGTTACAGTAGCGCATAAAAATGTATTATTATTATTATTTTTTTGTTTTGTTTTTTGTTTTTTTTTAATTATTTGCTGTTGCTTATTTTTTTTTGTCAATATATTATTTGTGATTTCTGTTTTTGTGTGTCTTCCTATTTGAAAAATGTAAACAAATCATACATTAGAAAAAAAATTAAAAAAATAAAAATGGTGTGGTTTGGCCAAAAATTAAACAAAAGTGGCAAATTTGGCCCGCTAAGTTCAGAATTGCAGACTTCCTGTTGGATTTAGGTTGTTTAGGTCCAAATTAAATTTTTTGCTAGGCACAAAAACTACATGGTACATGTCGCACCAACCCATACCCTCCTGTTAAATTTCATGAAATTGCACCCCCGGGAAGTGCCTAAAAAATCCCAGTAAATTGGTGGTAAAATAAAAATAATAATAATGAATATTAAATATTATTAATCCAGAAACAATAGGGCCTTTGGTCCTTGGGCCCTAATAAAATCAGAGAAGAGGACTATAGTGATCTGACTCAATAAAAGAACCTGGATGGTGTCCAGAAACAGAAAATGTGCGTGCCCTTATCCATCCCCTTAATCTTCTGGGTGAGGAGAGAATAATCCATTGGTTTTACTCCTCCTACACGTTAGCATTCCTGCTCAACTGGCATCCTTTGTTTGTAACATTGAACCATTGTTTACGGTCCTGTTGATTACTATATATATGGCGATGGGTGGCAAAAAACCGTAAATATTAATTCTCACATACAATGATAATAAATGCACTAAGTTATGACACTTGGTTGCTGATCTCCTGTTAATCAGAAACTTAACGTCTGCTTTGTGTTCAGTGACGTGTGATTCTGAGCATGTTTCAGGTATAAAAAAAAAAAAAAGAAGCCGTTATGAACGCTGCTGCCAGAAACGGCTCTGTTCATGTGCGGTAAGAGACTAGGCATTGTTGGGGAAAAGAAAGAGCGAGTTGCAACAAAGCCCATTGGAATTTCCTCAAGTTCTCCTAAAAAAGAAGAAGAAGAAGAAAAAACTCAAGAATAAATACTTTTTTTTTTCTGACGATATTTTATACATAAATCAGAAAATGGAAACCACTTGAAAAGAGGGTTTTTGTTCATTTTTGGGGCGATATTTTCTAGGAACATTTGGCCTTTAGGTCTTTGAACCTAGACGCTGCCAAAAGTGTGCCTGTGTGAAGCAAGTCGCTACCGTCTTGTTAGATCTTGCCTTCTCAGCGTGTCGTGGTATGCCGTAAGGTCTACCTGTACAATTAAACCAGCACATCAGATGATTTATAGACTATGTAAACAGCACTTTTTTTCCACTTGAGCAATGCTGCTGTAATTTACTGCCAAGATCTGTGGAGTAGTTTATCCCACCCAGGCTAATCTCTCCTTTTGTCATAACAGCAAACCCATGCCAAAGCGATGGGAGCGTAGGCATACGTGGATATATTTCATAAAACTAATCAGGGAAAAATGTTTCCCAATGAGGAAGTTCAGGTCACATCGACAGTAAAACGCACAGGTGAGGAATGTGTGAAGAGGTGTCATGCAAATGAACACCAGGCATCTTCACTGCGTGGGAGTTTCTTCTCAGATGAGAGGAGATAAACGCCTTGTTTTAAGGGAAAGTGAAGAAAGGAAATGGTCAGTAGACATGGTATATACATAGTGATTTTATCACCACTGGAGTAGTTCCAAAATGCTTCACAACAGGGGTGTCAAAGTCCTTTCAGTTCAGGGGACAAATACATTTTGATCTCAAGTGGGCCACACATTTTATGCGAGAACATGAGTCATTTCAACATACTTGTACCCTAGTTTGCACTTCTACGCCTACATAAAATACAAAATATGTAAGAAACTGATCATATCCAAGCAATAAGTGGTAGATATCAGTCTCAACAGGATCTTCACTTTACATTTCTTAGATTTGATGTCATCATTTGAGGAAAATCTAAGGATTTTGTATGAATTTTTCATTTTTTCCACTGTTTGACATAAAAAAGAAAATGCGATATAAGCACTGGGAAAACTGTGAGCCCCCTGATTTATGTTTCTCCTGGATGCCGAATTAGATTTTCCAAAGGGTCATATTTGGTGCCCGGGGCCATAATTTTGACACGTGCTTTACAATATCAGCCGCATTCACACAAAACACTGATAAATTATTAAAAGTGAAATAATAGCGCTCTGGTGCGCAAGGACTGTGAGCAAAATAGCCCCAAAAAAAGTCATAAATGGTAAAACATTAGAAATCATGTAGATGTTGTCTTTTTTTTCTTTGAGAGGCCCACATTAGTGATTTTATTTGTTGTATTGATCCTCACTAGTTCCCACTAAATTTAGAATGGTTTTGCATGGATCACATTACGAGTTCTGGATCAAGTCTTGACCATGAATCAACGGCTTGCCCTGAAGGTGAACATCATTAGAAGTGGGTGGCGATCAAATGGAAATCAATATCAGTGATGGATTAACAGCGTAGAGCAACCAGAAACGTGATCTAGTTGTTCCAGTGTGATCGGCCTGAAACATAGAGCTCCTCCATGACTGATCCAGAGTGAGTCGAGACAATATCGTGGTGAAAGGTTTGCTCACTTCTCCACTTCACAGATTGTCAAAATAAAAAAAAAAAAAAACGAGCCAGGCTCGCCTGGGAGAAACATTTGGCTGTTAAAAGTCTTGCACGTAAATTCAGTTTTGCCCTGACAGCTTTATTGCCCCATTGTTGGTCTTTGAGGGTAAAAAGAGAGGTCTGGGTGAGTTTGTGGAGCTGTGAATCAGGGGAAGGAAGCCTTATTTAACTGATGTTGGAGGTCTGTCAAACACACAAACCACAAACTGATAAATAAACACTTAACAAGGAGAGACGTTATTTAACCCATGAGCTCACCCTCATTCAAGGTTTACCAATTTTAACTCAATTGTTACAAGATAATTAATGAATTTCTGATATGGTTTTGACCAATTCCAACTCAGTTTAATGGTAGTTATTTTATTTGTTACTGTCTGGCGTTGTTACTCCTCTCCTTGATCTTATATTTGATCCGATCACATAATCCTTTTTACCTGAGTGGACTCTCACTGCCACTTAAAAGGATTGACTAAAAGTGAACTATAATTTAGATGAGATCAGAGAAAATTCTCATAATTACCCTTGCTAATGAGGTTTAATTTTGCTGGCGTTTATTTAGTTGTCTATGAACAGGAACAAGTGGTTAGATTTTGGGGATGATCTGCATTAATTTATTGATTCTGGATGAGTTTAAAAAAATAAAAACATCCCTATTGCTCATTTTTGATGAAATGTGAAATATTCAGTATCTGCGCTGGTTCATAATGACCAATGGTAATGAAATGTGACTCCGACATGTTGGGTTGGTTCCTTTTTTAACTGCAAGATTGAAAATGGGGAACTGCTATGGCTTGGCAGAGCGTTTTCTATTTGATCATATCTTCTTACTTTTGAGAGGACAGAGCGTAAGTTTTCTGCTATTAAATGTAGGTTTAGTGCTGGTCGGTGTTACATTGATTAGCATTGTTTGCTAGCTGTGTGCAGATTGAACATTTAAACCCCGAATGGCTCCTATCTTGTTTGTAACATGGTATTGCCCAGGGCTCTGTTGGCCCCTTGTTCCTTGTCAGATTTGAAAGTATAAAAATGGAGGGAAAATGCAAACTAGCAAAAGCATATTTATTCCAACCCAAGAATATTGATTCGTTTTTCTATTTACCTTAAACGTACTCACTTTCAAACAATAGGAACCTTGTTTCTGGAGTATTTCATCACCTCAGGTTGCGTTCACACCTCCGGACCCAAGAGCGGTAAAAACGCTCTTGGGTTCTTTGCTCGGATAGTTCGCTTTTGTTGGGCAGTGTGAACATGCAAACAAAGTCGAGAGCGGATCAAACGGAGCAATTTTTTCTGTCGGTCTCAGAGTGTGAACACAAACCGAACTCGGCACGGACAAAAAACTTTAAGTGTAGATTGTGGGTGGTCAGGAGACAGTTCTAGACAGGGCATTAAATCCACCAAAATCACGGCAACTTGTTGATGCTTGATTGTTGAATGTTGTGAAAGAAGAGAAGGCAGAACTTTTAAGCACTTGCTTTTACCCATAGATGAGACCCTATTCTTCTTCCCTGTTTTTCTACCTACAGAAGTCTCTATTCCAGTAATGGCCCCCTCAAGCTCATGCAACTGCATCAGAGGCTGTTTGGAGTGGATCAGAAGTTGTGCACTGAATGCAAACCAAGCCAAACGAACGTGATAAAATTATTAGCTGCCCATTCGGACCACCCTAATGCTGCATTCAAACCGGATGTGTCACGAAATGTTCGTGCGTCCAGATTACATACAAAGTCGATGGATAGACGCACCCCAGAAGCGAAATCTTTCCTGTACTGCGGTGCAGTTCGATCCACGCGTCAAGAGCGTTGGCCATGCTAGCGCACTCCCGTACATTCGCAAGAGTTGAAAATATTGAACTCCTGCGACTGTTTCACATGATGAAAGCCAATCAAAGTTTTTGTCAACACGGACACCGGTCTGTTCACCCGTTCAACCATGGAGTAGAAGCTGTGTGTGACCACCTGGACCTGTATGACGTGGCCGTTATAACCGGGACCAGAGTAGGAAGGATTAGGCATGGAGGAGAATCATCGAGGAGGTGGTAGTAGCAGATAAAAGTTCATTCTGTAGTTTTCAACTTTGAAAGTCGGCACTGAGCTAGGATAGCATTAGCCGCTAATCACACCGGCTTTTTTTACTCGTGGTTTATGTTTATGAGAGGAGAAAAAGGAGCACAGCTCCTCGCTTCAGCTTGCAGTGAAACTCACCGAGATGGATGTGTCGCTGGTGGGCGGTGTGTCGCTTCAAACGTGCATATGAAGCGAATGGGGACATTTTTTGATCCTGCCGAACATTTCGTGCGGCAGACACATCCAGTGCCGCAGAAGACGCATTCAGTGTGAACGCAGCATGATACTCGATTAACATATACTAAAAGCTAACACTAGTAGGCTGCCGTAGTTTATTGCCGCAACAGTGCAGCTGTTGGGTCAGTTTTCGTCAGAAAGTCGACAACAATCGAGCGGCCGTACATTCTGTCATGATGACATTAGGAGGAAACAAAAGGAAAATCACACTTTGCTCAGTGGTTTGTTTATTTGGTGGACGCAGATGTTAACAGAGATACTTGATTGAATCAAACCGACTCTTGAGTGCATCTGTAAGTTTTTACAGTAAGCCCACTGCCCTCATGTCTGGAAAAAGATGTTCAAAGAATGAAACAAGCCCTTGGCCTGAGTGAACCCGGCTAAGCCCTCATGGAGGTCAACGAGCCCTTTTTTAGCCTCCCCCTTCACCTCTTTCTACACGTCTTTATCTCACTGCATTTGTTTTGATCCTCAGGGGTCATTAGCCAGACTAAATGTTTGTCTGCTAACAATGGAAGATGGTTAATATGTTTCAACACATCCATTTGTCAGCCCTCTTGTCTTTGGTTGCACAGTGTGTGAAAGGCAAGCTCAGCGTAGCAACTGGCATTTCAAGACTTACAAGCATTTCAACACCTCTGGCAGGAAAGGCGTTGTGTGTGTCTGTGTGTGTGTGTGTGTCTTTGTGTGTGTGTGTGTGTGTGTGTGTGTGTACGAATGCATTCCTCCTTGAGGGTTGGGTTTCCAGTCTTCTGGTCAATATATCTTTTCTGCGATCATCAGTTTGCTGTTTGGAGGAAAAACCAGACTGAACATTTTACTTCCTACAAACATGCTCCATCCTGCCAATCTGCTGCAGACTGATTAGCATGAGTTACAAGAAGCAGTCAGAACATTTAGAAGAAGGGAGGAGACAAAAAAACAAAAGGAGAATTTGGGGAAGAATAGCGAAGGTTATTCAGTTAAAAGGCAAGTCGGAAACCAATGGCATAAATCTGAGGTGAATGTTTGTGTTGACAGGAAGCAATGTTGTTAGCATGGTTTCAACGGTATCCCTGCTGATTTGTGGAAACTTTGGCCTAAACAGGAAGTCGGCAGAGCAGAGGAAGAGCTGCACTAATAACATGGCTACGAGTGAGCGAAGAAACCATTTGTCTCTGCGTTGAGTGATTCTTTCCTCCTGGGCCGGACACGCCTCCGTATTCAGAGCTCATAATTTTAGCTTTCAGTGTGTCACGTCTGATGACTAAACATATATGACCCACATCATGTTTGTCACATGTTGGTGCTGATGGACACGACACATTATAGCAGTTTGAGCGGGTTGTGTGTTCATGACAATAACTTCAGAGCAATTTACAAACAGATACAATGTTGTTCCGTTGACAATATAGACCTCACTAACCAGGGTTGGGGTCAATTATAATTGTAATCGCGTAATTGATAATTAATTACAATTATGGCATAATTGTAATTGTAATTTTAAAAATCTGTTGCTGTTGTAATTGAATTGTAATTGAGTTCAGGTGATCAAATTAGTAATTTTATTTGGCATGGAAATTCTATTAAAACTGTCAATTACTATTTAATTAAATCCAAACCTGTAGAACCATGTTACAGTTCTATGGTTTACACATACAGTACGTAGTGAACAATTATGAAAATATGTTTCATTTTAACTTTTCTCACAACCTGAAAACATTTTGAATCTAGAGGTATGCCGGCAGAAAAAAGGCTCAGACGCCCACACCAAAAATATTATTACCAATATTTTCATTGATTAGGAAGCCCAACAAAGAAACCAATAGATAATAAACAATTTAGATGATAGATCATATTTTTTTTATGTATTTTACAGCTGATTTATGACATGGGTCAAAATATCTCAAGAGATGCTAACAGAAAGCTAACACAAGAGGAAGGTTAAATTCTACGGGGTTATTTATTAAAGGTTCAGTGATTGTAATTAATTGTAATTGAACTTTAGTTATTGAGAACGCAATTGTAATTTCATTTCAGGGTGAAAATGATAATTACAATTTTTATTGTCAACATAATCGGAATTGAGTTGTAAGTGAACATGAATAATTTCATACGTAATTGTTATTGAAAAATGTAATTGACCCCCAACCCTGGCACTGACCATATATAACAGCTGAGCAGCTGTTCGCCGACTTGTTTTTCTCTTGCTTCAATATTTTCAACTGAGAGAAAACAATTAATTTTGAATGAATGTATAATCTGACTGTCTACTGACTGATTTTGTCTCTGGGGACAACAATGTTTGTCGGACTAGTGATGAGTCCTGTGACCTCCTGTGGCCTTTTCCCATGGCTTACCTGGTCAGCAGGATAACTAGGTATTAATGACAGTACATTTCCCCACTGCGGGATCAATAAAGCTACTCTAAAGCTTAGAGTTTTTAGAGCTCACATTTTTTCCCACACCTTTAATCATCCCCCCTGCTTGCAAACTCATGTAATGTATATCCTTATTTGGACATTGCATAATCTTAATGCATGGCACAGTAATTAATTTCTTACGAAATTAATAATATAGATTCTTCCTTATACAGTATATATCAGTCTATACAAACCTGTATATTAAACTGCAGTGTTGGTCATTGTTTTAAACCCCAAATAAATGCAGTTTAGTGCTTAATGAGCTGTTCTTCTGAAAGCATTTGAATACATGTAATCAACTACATCGTCATTTCTCAAAATAACCTACAATCACACGGCTTGTTTGCATGATTGCTCTCAAGTATTTGTATTTGTTGTGGGAGAAAAAGAAAAAGAGCTGCAACTTGTAATGATGCAGGGAGGCTGTCTGTATGTTGTTAAAAGGCAGTTATGGTTTAATGAGATGTAAATGATTCCAGGAGGTGGTCTCCCAGTGGCTCAGTGGGACGCCCCCTCCACCTTTGAAGCCCTGATTTTGGGGGTCTCGTGGTTGTCATAGCGATGCTCCCTCGGTCCCTCGGACCGTCTCTGCAGTGTTGTCTTTGATGGGACTATTGACAGGCCTTTGCCTTCCTCCTCCTATCCTCCCTCCCTTCATTCTCTTTAACCTTTTCTAGAAAAGAAATCTCAGGAAACTCAACAACCTGTCAAATCAATGTATTGTTTCCATGTAAAAATGTCACATACCAAACAGCTGAGTTGAAACTACTTCATGCAACTTATGCAAAACACTTTATATTTAGAAGCTTGGTTTGAATGATGTGTTTTGATGTGTTTGGAGGTCCGTCTCAAAGCTGGAGCTATAAATACAATAGTTGGGATGATCATC